>NW_022985182.1:1055193-1113604 GCF_010093535.1 Lindgomyces ingoldianus | reverse complement strand
TGTAACGGCGCAGGCAAGACAATGGGTCCGAATGCGGTATGAATCCACTCAGAGGCATATGGGAGTGCGTGGGGACTCAGAGACCTGGGAATACCAATGACACCTATAGGCCTTGTACGTAGGATATCAGAAAACTACCGAGCTAGCTACAGGGCGAGGTGCGACTAAATACATAAGGGAATAGGGGTAACAGCAGGGGACTGGGTCGAGTCATGGTCGGGGCCGATACAGGGACCCTTCAGATAGGATCTAAGCGACCTGAGATAGAACAATTTGTAGAATTGTTACACTACCCCCCCCTCTATAGGCTAATAGTCCCTATCTGCAGTGTTTAGAAAGTATTTAGAAATGCTTTAAAACTAATTTAGATAAGATATAATAAGTATAACTATCTTAACTAAAATTTCCTGTTACTAAGAAATAGACTAAAAACCTAATACTAATATAATGCCTTTGTTATAATGTTTTTATTTAGTAGTAACTAGCAGTGTAGTTGTTGTTAATATAGTAAATTTATTGTTTATAGTAATAAGTGTTTACTTACTTTACTTATATAGTCTAGTTAATTTTGTTAGTTTCTTCTTTAGCTATTATCTAATTTTCCACCTTATAGGTATTATTATGCACTTAATATCCTATAGCTTAGTCTGCTAACTAATTATAGCATTAAAGAGAATTACTATGCTGCTCTGCCCTTCTTCTAAAGCCTCTTTAGAGGCGTTTTAAGTTATCTGCTTTTAGGCTGCCTACGCTTTTACTTATAGCCTTTAAGTTAAGTTTTCCTATTAGTCTTTTAAATTAAAGAAATGTAAATATTACACTTTACATAATAAAAAATATAATTTTATATAAATATAGTTTAATACTATTAGGTTACAAGTTACTAATGCGCGCATAGGTTTCTTTATATTGCAAGGAGGAGTTTTTAGTCCTATAGGGCTATCTTAAGCTGTAGGCAGCAGCCTAAAACGCAGAGAGTAAAAAGAATAAAAAAGGGGCCTTTAAAGCTATTTTAAAGTCTGCTTAGAACTTAGTGTAGGTAGCGTAGGTTATAAAGAGTTAAGAAGCTAGGCTTTCTAAAGCTAGTGTTTAGGTGGCCTTATTCTACTAGAATACTAAGCTACTCTAATAGGTTTTAGCCCTAGAGGCTCTAGTGTCTAACTTTTAAGCAGACATTACAGCGCTTTTAGGCAGCTAAGGATAAGGCAGAGGGGGTTTAGAGGGAGTCTAGAGGGGAGGGAGGAGAGGAAGAAGGGTGGAGGAGGAGGAAGAGGAGAGTTTAGAGGTGTCTAACAGCTTGCTGTTAGACCTCCCTAGCGTAATGTTTATAAAGTTATAATGCTATTATGTATAACTATAAATTTACTCTTTACTTTTATACTTTATTGTTTGCTAAGTAATCTATGCCTTTTATACTAGCTTTAAAAGCTTTAATTTACTTCTATAAGGCCTTTAAAAGTCTTAGCTAATTTAGATGCTTATTATAAAAAGCCTTTAGTTTATAGGGAGAACTTATAAAATTTAAAGCCTTATACTAAACTAGATTAGAGTTATGTCCTACTTATTTTACTTAGTACTTAAGCATTTTTTAGTAAAGCTTGCTAGTAAGTATTTTCTCTACTTTCTACTTCTTTACTTTATTAATAGTAATTCTAGGGGGTTTTAGAGGTTCTTATTTTAGGAGTAGATCCTAAGGGTCTTTATAAAGCATGTTTAGTGCAAAGATGTTATGTATTTTTAACTCTAAAAGTAGCTTTAGGCAGTATAAGTTTCTAACTTATTTAAGTACCTTAAAAGGGCTTTTTTATTATTTAGATAGTTTTTAGCTAGGTCTTTAAACAGCTAGGTTTTTAGTGTCTAGGTAGACTATGTTGCTAACCTTCTAGTTAACTAGCTAGCAGTGGCAGTTAACTACAGTTTGCATCTAATTCTAGGCCTTTTCTGTAAGGCCGGATGTCCCAGAACGGGCCAGTATGGCCTCACCTGACCTGTTTGGAGGTTGTATGACCTGTGCTTCGTATATAAGCATAAATCCTAACAAGCAAAGCTTAGCAGCAATTTGTCTCTTTTATAATACACTTCTATCTTTCTCTAAAAGCTTACTCTTAGTGCTATCTGTGCTACTTACTATCTTATCTTTACATTTAAATTGCTCTACAAGCTAGTATACTGCTTAAGGGCAACATTCCTACATAATAGTGTTAAAGTAAAACGCTAGAGAAGAATTAGATGTAACTAGCGCTTAAAGACTACCTAAGAAGCTAGCTAAAACTACTACTTCTAGTAATACTTAACTAGGGTTAACACTAACGCAGGGAGGAACAGAGCAAAAGATAAGTGAAGGGGATAATAGAAATTCTTATAGATTAGGCTTGTTAAGCTATCTAGAAGGCGTTTAGGGCCTAGAAGGGGTTAGAAGGGCCAGTGCGGGACCAAGCAACGCACAGTCCACCCCCGCGAATTAGGCTTTGGCAGAAGCCTGCGCCTGGCTGCAAGAGCAGCAGGAAGCGCAAGAACTAGCTAGGATAATAAAAATCTATTATTAATTTAAGGTAGGTAATATAAACACGCTTAATAAGTTACTAACTAAGGTATTAAATGTTATTATACTAAAACTTACCTAAGACTAAGTAAACCTACTACATCCTAAACTACTGCACTAATACAAAAAGAAGAACAGGGCAGACTACAACTAGTAGTGTAGGGATAATAAGGACTATTATTAAAAGAGTTTATTAAGCTTTGCTTAAGAATTATAGAAGATCTCTTTTAGCCTACAATATGTTAATAAGACACTATAATTACTATAAGAGACACACTGCACTTATTTAAAGCTTATTAACTTATTATAGTTACTAATATAGCAAGATCTTAAAAATAAGATGCTTAATGCATTAAGTACTTTAGCAGAATAAAAAAGGGTAGCTTATAACACTATAAAGAACTGTAAATAATAACCTAATTAGTTTCTAACTAAACTTCTAGCCTACTTTAGGCTATTATAGACTAAAGTTAATAAGAAGAGCCTAGATAGAATAATAGTAGACTTTAGTAGCGCACTATCTAACAAGATTAAGCGTGATCTAACGTATATCCTATAAAGTGAGCAAGAGACGCTAGCTTAGGTAGAAGAGCAGAGCAACATATTCTACTGCTGCCTGTAGAAGAGAAAAGGGCTAAAGTTAAAGAAGAAGGGAACACAGAGGTGTTCTACTTTACCTTTAGCTAATAAGGACCTAAAGAAGCTTAAAAAGGAATAAAGAAAGCCTTTAAGCTAAAAAAGGGCTAGAAGAAGGCAGAAATTTAATAAAATAAAAGTTACTTACTAGAATTATAAGCAGCTAGGTTATATTTCCCTAGATTGTCCTATAAAAGATAAAGATAAAGACAAGTCTAATAAAAATAAGTAAAAAAGAAAAGAGTAGAGCTAGAAGAACTAAGCTTCTTCTTTCTAGCTTATATTACCTTAGTAAGTAATAAAAAGAAGCTTAGAAACCTTTAGAACTTGTTATACTTAAAAAAGTTAACTTTATTATTAGTAATAGTAAGCATAGGGTTATTAGAAGACTTTTAGGCTGTAGTAGATAGAGGAGCTTAATTAAATGTCCTATCTGCTATAATAGCTAAGGAGCAGGATCTTAAGATTAAGCCTCTGCTAGGTGTCTTTTTAAAGGCACTTAATAGATTAGACTTTGCTGTCTATAGCTTTACAGTTGCAAATGTAAAGATTATAGACTTCTAAGAAAGAGTTTAGACACATAAGGTGCTATTTATAGTAATAGACCTAAAGGGACCTTTAATATATTTAGGTTTACCTTAGATTAATTAGTTTAATTTAAAGCTAAACTTTTATACAAGACATATGTTATTTAGAGGTGTAAAGGACTATAGTGTGCTAAAGTACACTAAGGTGGCTTTAGAAGACACAGCAGAGCTTAAGCAAACTATGTAGAGTCCTAATACAGATGTCTACGTCTGCAGCGTGCTGTCTAATGACACTAAAGATTCTTTAGGACCTGTAGAGCTTAAGTTAAGACTAGAGTATAAAGAATATGCAGACATAGTTAAGTCTAACAAGATGTTAGAAGTACTACTACATAGCCTGCAGGATCTAGCTATTAAGCTAGAGAAAGGGACAAAGCCTTCTTACTAACTACTATATAACTTGTTAGAGTATAAGTTATAGCATCTTTATAAATATATTAATAATTATCTATAAAAAGGGTAGATTTAGAGGTTTAAGTCTTTTATAAGAGCTCTAATCCTATTTATAAAGAAGAAGAATAAAGGGTTAAAGCTCTATATAGATTATAAAGGCCTAAACTAGATTATAATAAAAAATTATTACTTACTACTACTTATCTTAAAATCTCTTAAGAGACTTAGGAAGGCAAAGTAGTATATAAAGCTAGATATCTATAATGTGTACTATATATTATGTATTTGTAAGGGAGATAAGTAGAAGACAGCATTCTAGACTTAATATAGTTATTTTAAGTACTAGGTTATGCCTTTTAGTCTTACTAATACTCTTACAGCTTTCTAGGCTTATATTAACTAGGCCCTAGTAGGGTTAGTTAATGTAACATGTATTATGTACTTTAACAATATTTTAGTCTATTCTAACACAAAAGAGGAACAAGTTGTTTATGTTAAAAAAGTGCTATAAAGATTATGTAAAGTAAAGCTTTTTTTAAAACTTAGTAAGTATAAATTTTACATATAAAAGACTAAGTACCTAGAGTATATAGTTTACCTAAAAAAAGTTAAAGTTAACCTTTTAAAGATTAAGACAATTTAGAAGTAGCTAATGCTAAAGACTGTTTAGAATATTTGCGTTTTTATAAGGTTTATAAACTACTATAAGCAGTTTATTACTAACTTCTCTTTAATTACTTTACCCCTTACTAAGCTAACCTAGAAGGGCCTAGACATAGTAAAAGGTAGTTAAGAGTAAAGGTAGAAAAAAAGTTAGAAGCTTAATATTAGTTTTAAAGGTAGAGCAGCTTTTTAAAAGCTTTAAAACTTATTCCTTAAGGTTTCTATATTAGCTTATTTTAATGCTAATAAGAAAACTAAAGTAGAGGTTAACACCTTAAAGGGTGTAATTTATAGCATTTTAAGCTAATTAGTCTTAGATAAGACTAAAAAGGCTTAATAAAGGCTAATTAGCTTTTTCTTAAAAAAGATAAGTAAAGCTAAGTATAATTATAATACCTATAATAAAGAGTTACTTACTATTAATAAAAGTTTAGCATATTAGCAACATTACCTTTAGGGTCTACTATTTAAACTTTTTATAGACTATAATAATCTTTGCTAGTTTATAGAAACTAAAACCTTAAACTACTAGCAGGTCTAAGCCTATAAAAAGATAATAGAATATAATTTTGTTATTACGCACTATCTAAAGAAGCTAAACCTAGTAGATAGACTCTTAAAAAGACCTAACTACATTAAGGAGTTATAACAGCCTTTCTAGAAAAGAAATGTAGTGTATGTAATAAACATATGTGACCTCTTAAATTAATAAGATTATAATAAGAAATTAATAGTTATAGCTATTACACATTCTTAAAATTTTTTAGGCTTAGCTAGGGACTACTCTAAAAAAAAATAAAGGCTAAAATAGCTAGATTTTAAAAGAGCTATAGGCAAAGAACTAAAAAAGGACAATAATAAAAACTATATATTAAGTATTAAAAAAGACTATAATAAAATAAACTTATTAAACACTAAGAGTAAAACAAAGAATAAAGAGAACTTTAATAAAAACACTTATTCTTAGAATAGGCTAAAATAACATGCTATAGCTAATATAGAAAGAAAAACCTTAACAACAGACTAAGAGAAGGCAGAAGCGTTCTAGGAGTGCTATAATAGCCTATTAGTAGGCCACTTTAGTGTAAAAAAGACGCTTAAAAAGATTATACATTAATATAATTAGAAAGGGCTTAGAAAGGATGTAGAGGCGTACTATAATAACTGCCTAAGGTGTAGACAATTAGTAGCTCTACAACACTGCCTATATAGGCTCCTTTACCCTTTGCCACTGCCTAATAGGCTTTAGTAGGATGTTATAATAGATTTTATAATGTAGCTGCCCCCTTATAAATACTTAGAGTTAGTATATAATGTAATTCTTATAATAGTAGACTGTCTTACTAAGATAGCCTACTACATGCTAGCTAGAGCTAATTAGGAGGCTTTAGACCTAGTAAAAGTTTAGTTAAAAAAAGTTATTTACCTTTATAAAGTTTTAAAAAATATTATCTTTAATTAAAGGCTAATAATAAACTTAAAGTACTAAGATAGTTTTTATTACTATTTTAGCATGTAAAGAATTCTCTTATTAGCCTACTATTCTAAGACTAATAGGCAGACTAAAAGACAAAACTAAACTCTAGAATAGTACCTTAGATGTTACTATTGCCTAGAACAAGATAATTAGGCAATGTAGTTGCTAATAGCAGAGTTTACATACAATAATAGCGTACACGCGACTACAGGAGTTACTCCTTTCTAAGCATACTACAGAGCGAACCTAAGAGGGCTAGATTGGCCTAGAGAACCCCTAGGTCAGGGGGAATTGCACATGGCAAATGGAGTTGCTGCGAAAGCACTTGCTCTATAGTTAGAATGCTGCTAGAAAATTGTTGCTGTAAATGCGTATTAAAAAAAGTATATAGATAAATAACAAAAGCATATATAGCTATAAGTAAAAGATAAGGTATTAGTCTTTAATAAACACATAAAATTAATAAGGCTAAAGAAGAAGTTAGACTAGAAGTTTTTAAGACTAAAAAAAGTTGTAGCCTAGATTAGCGCAGAGGCGTATAAAGTAGACCTACTTAATCTAAGAGAAGTTTATCTAGTGTTCTATGTCTTACTTTTAGAGCTATATACCTAGAAAGGGCGTCTTAAGTTGTAATTAAAACTAATTATAAACACTCTACGCGCTATAGAGGATAATGTGTACTATATAAAAAAAATACTTAACTAGAGACAGAATTTAGTTAGAGTATAAAAATATTTTATAAAATAAAAAAGTTATTTATCTAAGAAAAACTTATAAAAACCTAAACTTAACATTAGCTTAAACGCATTAAAAGCGTTCTAGAAAAGCAGAGAAATATATAGCAAAAAATTAAATTATGCTAGTTTAAGTTAAACTTCTTAGAAAAAAAAAAGTAACTTAATAAATTAAGTATAGCTACCTTTACCTTATTTTTTCCTTACTTAAGGTTTTTTTAACAAGAGGTGTTTAATAGCGCTATAGGAATAGAAAGACAACATAGCCTATTTAGACCTAAGATTTCTTATTTAGACTAAGTAAAGCTGTTCTAGCATAGAATAGCTTGCTAGAGTTAAAAAGAGGGTTATTTTAACCTAGGGAAATTTATTATGTGGAAGAAATAAACTTTCTAGCCTAGAATAACTTATACTAGTAAGAAAAGGGCAAAGTTTAAGTCTAGCAGGACATTTTAGGATTTTTAGGATAAAAGAGCTATAAAGTAAGTAAGCTAAAGGTAAATTAATTTATTACTACTAAGACAGTTACACTTTAAGTCTAAGGGACATAATGTAAAGGTATTTAACTTTATTAAGGAAAGAAGAAAGAAGCTTAAGCTAAAGAACCTAAAACTACACTATACTATGCATTCTTAACTATTTTCACTATAGAATGCGCTAGATCACACTAGATTGTGCTATCAGGGCCCCAGATTAGACATTAAGGTCCTCTATAGGTGAATTTATAATAGCAGAACAACTATTAGGATATTTCTTATTATACCTAGTTAGCTACCTCTTTTTAGCTAAGGTTTAATTCTAACTAGCCTTATTCTTAATATTGTTAGCCTTATTGTGCTTTTTAGAGACGCAGTGGACTGCATTAGCAGCTTTAGCAGCATTAACATAACAATGTTGCTTAGCTTTAGTAACACAGACACCTTTAACACTATATTTCTTCTATTATGCTAGTTAGCGCTAGAATAGTTAAGAATAGCACACACCTACCTTCTTAGATAAAGTTATTGCAGCTTTATTCTTATTAGAGTCCTTTTTAAGCGCCTTACGCTTTTTCTCTTTTTTCTTAGTAATATTAGCTTTAGAGTAGGCGCGCTTCTTAAAAACAACTCTAGTCTTAGCAATTTTACCTATAGCGCCACTGTGCGCGTACAGATAGTTGTTGTACAGGATTTTGTTTTTACTGTAAACTATTAAGAGCTAGAATAGGGCTAATTAAGCTAGATTATGCTGCAATAAGAAGACTTACGCCTAAAAAAACTAAATAATAGTGTTTACCTACAACATAACTGTTACGTTAGCCTGCGCTAACTAAGCAGGGTTAAGTAGATTAATAGGGGCTAAAACATTAAGTATAGTGTCTTTAAAAGCCTGTTGTTTAGGTTTAAAGGTAATAGGGAGCTATCTAGGGTTAGCCTAGACAGACTGCGCGTAAATATGCTAGAAGAAGCTAGAATACGCACTTTAAAGCACTTTTTACTAAATTTAAGGTAATAAGCACACTTAGTGTACTTAATTTTTTCTTCTTTTATGCTACAACATAACTTGTTGTTTATAAGCATATAACAGCTACTACTTTTGTCTATAATGCCCTTGCAGGACATTTTATTAACGCATTAGACATAAGAGTTGTTAGAGCGCAAGTTTATGTTAGTAAAAGCTAATTAATCTTCCTTAAGGGAAACTATAGCTAGATTATAACAGAGTAGGCTGCAGAAGTCTATTTTAGGGTTATTAAGTAAAGTTAAGCATAAGAGAAGAAGCTAAGAGCAGATTAGGTAATAAGCAGGCGCAAGCAGAGTAGAATAGGACTATTAAAGCTTATTAGCACCCCTTTGCGCTAGATTACGCTAGAGTAGCTTAGAATGTACTTACTTTAAAAAGTTTAGAATCTTCTAAATTCTAAGCTGTAGAGAGGGCAGAGGTGTAAAGAAGATAGATTTCTAGGACAGTTAGACCCTATATATACTGTCCTAACTGCTACTCTATTAGCGTGAGATATACTGCTATTTTACCTTTACTTTTACTCTGTACTTTTACTTTACCTTTACTTAATAACTCTAGGTTATTTTTAAATAAACTTACATAAAATTAACTAAAATAAGTAGGAGCAAGTTTTTAAGGTATTATGTAACACTTTTTTATGCTACTTAGGCCTATTGTCATCTGTTCTATCCTCTAAGTTGTAGGACTACTATAAGGGGGGATAATGTAAGGCTAGATGTCCTAGAACGGGCCAGTATGGCCTCACCTGACCTGTTTGGAGGTTGTATAACCTGTGCTTTGTATATAAGCATAAATCCTAACAAGCAAAGCTTGGCAGCGATTCGTCTCTCTTACAATACACTCCTATCTTTCTCCAAAAGCTTGCTCTCAGTGCTATCCGTGCTACTTACCATCCCATCTTTACATTTTCTATATAGGTCTTAGCTAACTCCTAGGCTGCATACATGCAGGTTGCTAATGCTAGAGCATCCTTATAATTTAGCTTATCTGTAGCTGTGATAGGTTCTATAAAATGTTTTTAGTCCTAGCTTTAACATAGTTTAGAGCTGTATAGAACTTAATATAAAAACATTTTAATTATTATATAGAGTAAGGTTATCTAAGCTTAATTAATTAGAAGCAGTAAGAAACTTTAGTTATCTTAGTAAAAAAATATAAAAAGCTTTAGTCTTTAATTAATATACTTATTTATAATCTCTGTTTAGCTATCTGTTTCTTTATAATAGGCAGTAAAAAGCTTAACTTTTATGCCTAAAATTTAATAAAATTTAGACTAAAAACTAGATACAAACTAAAGTTCTTAATTAAAAATAATAGTTTTAGGTGTGTAGCTAAAATAGTACACTTATTAAATAAATAAAGCAGCTATTCCCTAGGTGTTAATTATTTTATAGTAGGGGATAAAAATAGCTTGTTTTAATAAGTAATTAATTATAACTATAATCTAATTATATCTAAACTTGTCTTTAAAGAACTCCTTAAAGTTAATGCATAAGTGCTGCATTAGTTAAGCAGAAATTAGTAAGGGGTAGATAAAGCCTAGGGTTTAAGTCTATTTTAAATAAGCCTTATAACAGAGAACGCAATTTTATATATATTATTTATAAGTAGCCTCTATACCCTTCTAGTAGTACTTTTAGGCTAGTAACTAATAAGTCTTAGTAGCACTTAAGTGTGCTAAGGATACTTAGTTATAGACTTTTTAAATAAGTTAGGTACACAGTAACAAGTCTGCTAGCACACATAAGTAGTTAGCATAGAGGAGTAGTCTATTTTCTATCTAATAATAGCAGAGTAGAAGTTCTTACTTTTACATAAAAAAGGCTTAATTTTTTTAAAATAATACATTAATTAATTTTAAAGAATTTAAAGACATAACCTAGTCTAGTTTTTTTATAATGTTTAGTGTAGCTACTTAAGTTGTTATTTAAGTAATATAGTACTAGGCTAGTTTAGAGTTAATTTAAAGGTGCAGTTAGTGCAGTCCTAGTAGAACTTTTAACTTATTATTAGTTTAAGCTGCTCTTAAATTTTCTATGTCTTATTTATAATAACTAAGGATGTCTGCCCTAGTGTTGTTCTTACTAGGGGTGTACTTAATTTAGAAGTAATACTAAGCTAACTTTTTAGCCTAACAGACCTAATAAGCATTTAGCACCTTTGTTATTATAAAGTACTTTAATAAATAATAATTAGTATATACTAAGGTGCTTATTGCTATAGATGTAAGCTTAGCCTTTTATTATTTAAACATAGTAATAATTGCAAATAGCTCTTTATTATATATCTCCTAGTTTAGCTCTAAACTAGATAGGACTTTACTATAAAATAATATAAAGCACTAATTTCTATCTGCTTATTTCTAAGAAAGGACTTTTACTACTACTTTATTAAAAGTGTTAGTTTTAATTTTAGTTTATAACACAAAGTTAAAATAGTAAAGTGTAGGTATACTTAGTAGCACAAACTTTAGCTTTTTAAAAGCTATGTTACACTCTAAAGTTTATATAAAAAGGGTAGTAAAGCTCTAAAGTGTAATAATTAGTTTTGCTATATAAAAGAATTTTAAAACAAATTACTAATAAAATCTAGTAAAGCCTAGAAAGGATTTTACACCTGTTATAGTAGTAGGCGCCTACTAGTTGCGTAGCACCTCTACTTTCTTTAAGTTAACTTCTAGTCCTTTGTTTAAAAGTATATAGCTAAGATACTTTATTTAAGTAACATAAAATTTACTTTTTTTAATTTTTACTTATAATCTTGCTTACTAGAGCCTTTCTAAGACTTTTTTAATATAAAGAATATAAGTTGCTTTGTCTTTAAAGTAAATAAAGATGTTATTAAGATAAGTAATATAGAAATTATCTAGATAGTTAATTAATATGTTGTTTATATAGCGCTAGTAAGTTACTAGACTATTATATAATCTAAAAAGTAAAACTTTACACTTATAAGTTTTATATTATGTTTAAAAGGTAGTACACTTTTTAAAGCTTAGATCTATTCTAATCTTATTAAAAGCTGCGTAAATATTAAACTTAGTAAAGATTACTACCTTAGTAGGTCTTAACAGAAGTTTGTTTATGCGTAGTATTAGATACACATCTTTACAGGTAAGAGCGTTAAGTTTGTAGTAATTAATATAGATATATAAGTTGCTATTTAGTTTCTATACATAAAGAATAAAAGATGTAAAAGAGCTCTAACTTTACTTAATAAAGCTATATTTTAGATTATTTATAACATATTTCTTTATTACCTCTAGCTTCTTAAGGTTCTGTTTGTACAATAGACTGTAACTATTAGGGAGAGGCTCTGTAAGAATAATCTTGTAGTTATATAGACAATGTACTAGTAGCTAGTAAGCTGCTGTGTGGCTAAATACATCTTAGTACTAATAGTATTTAGAGGGTAATTAGAGGTTTACTAATGCTTTAGTTTTATGTTTAGTGTCTAACTATAAGGCTTACTTATCTTTAATTAACTACTTAATTTTATAAATAAAAGTTAAAAAGAACTTATTCTTTTTTTTTATGTTAAAATAAAAAGCATTTACTAAAATTAGAGTAATAGTAGCTAAATAGACCTTCTTTAGACCTATTTTAAACTTCTTAATAGATAAGTAGAAGAATAATTTAAGTGTTTTTAGACTATAAATAATAGAAGATCTATATAATTTTAGTAGCCTTAGTAAACCCTTAATGTAGTAGATTATTAGGCTGCATAACTGCTAAAATTAGTCCTTTTTTTATAGTGTGTTGTGTTGTTTAATATCTAGCTCTACTTCTTTATTATGTGTAGGCTAGGTTAATTGCATAAGTAAGGGCAGCAAAGGTTTATAAGTAAGCAGATATTTGCTAGGCTATATAATCTAATTTCTCTCTATATCTAGATAGAGTTTAAAATAATGTAACTATTTAATGCTAATAATGTAATCTTAGGAGCTAAAGTTTATAATAACAAAAGGGTAGTTTTAGATGCTTCTTCTATTAATTTGCATATGCAGGCAGATATACTAGTAGACAGGGACTTAGATCTAATCTTAAAAGCCCTTAACTATAACTTTAAATAGTAAGTGTTAGATAAAAACATAAAAGCATTAAGATAATAACTTAGTAGTTAGTAAGTTAATAAATAAAAAACTATAAGCGCTAGTATTAACTAAAAAATTTAAATAAACTCTAATGCTTTTTAAATATAAAATAGTAAAAACTTAGAAGTGTTTTTCTCTAAATAAGTGTAATAAATTAATGTTTAATAAATTATACTTACTTAAGCCTAAAATAAAAAGTTTTTTTAAGTGTTACTGTTTTTTATTTAGAAGGCATTTAAGTTATAATTATTTACATTTATAAACTTTTTCTTAGATTTCTGTTACTCTACCTTAATCTCCTGTACTCTAGGGATAGGATAATTACTAGTAAAATGTTTTAGTTTACTATAATTATAACAGTTACTAGAAGTTGTTTGTCTTTCTAGGGCAGGTGTCTAGCTAGATTGTCTATAGGTAACTAAGGTAGACTAGGGTCCTAACAGAGGTGCAGGTTAGAGTGCACTAGAATAGTATACTGCCTTAGATGTATTACTAGAAACCTTCTAAGACTAATCTATACTAGGTCTAATAGTAGACTGTTAGGTAAGATTAATAGTTTACTTTAAATTAGCAAAAGTATTCTTTCTTTCTATATTATAAGCTGTTAAGTAGGCTACTATAGTCTTAAAAAAGCCCTTTTAAGTGTGCTTAAAACCTAAGTTTAGTACTTTTAGGCTAGGTAGTATCTTTTTTTATAAGTAAAAAAACTATTTTACTTTTAATATAAACTCTTTAACAGCAGCACTAATAAAGTAAGCTTTAAAAGTAAGAAACACTTCTTTTTTACTTATTTTTAAAGTCTAAAACACTTGTTGCGCCTTTATTTTTTTATTACTAGTAATAAAGTATGTTTGTAAAAGCTTAATTATTTTTTTTATATTTTTAAACTAAAAGTTGTCTAATTTAGCTAGGTATCTAGGCTCTAGGTATTCCTTTGTGATACTAGCAGTGTGTCCCTATACTAATGCTATGTGTGCACACTTACTCTAATAGTAATCTAAATTAATGTTAAGTCTGTCTATAATAAAAGCTTACTATTATTTAAATATAAGTTCTTTACTGTCTGTAAGGTTCTTAATCTTAAGCATACATTTAGTAAGGTAGCTTTAAAAGAGCTTAAGAGTGCCTAAAAGGTCTTTTACTATTAATGTAGTAAGAGTAATTTAAGGCATTATTAAGAGTAATTTAGTAGTTAGTAGGGGATAATTAGGACTAATAGTTTTTAATCTAGTTAACTATTTAATTTATGCCCTTAATTAAGTAACTTAGTTCTTAAGGGCTATGCTGCTAGGGTTTAACTTTAAATCTAGTAGGTTTTTAGCTTTAGGTCCTACAAAAGAGGGTTTAGCTGTTAAGGTTAGTAGTAGTTTAGTTCTAAAGGTAGGCATTTTGCCTTAGCTATAGCTAGAATAGGTTGTAGTCTTTATAATAGGATCTAATAGTAGTTAAAGGTTAGGCATTAGTAGTTGTCTTTAATTCTAATAAGTTATTAGTAGTCTTTAAGTTTCTACTTTAGCGCACTCTTTACAACTTTTCTAAAGGTAATCCTAATTATAGGGGATAAGAAGTTCTAAACCTAAAGGCTTTAGTTAATAAAAGGTCTTTAAGATCCTGTCTATACTAACTAAATAATTTAATGTAATAGTGTGTAAGAAATTGCAACCTAAACTAAATTAGACACTTCTTAGAACTTAGACATAGTTAAACAAATAATTAATGTAATATTATTAATAAGGCTATTACTAGCAAAAGTAAGTTTTCTAATATAATGTAACAGCGCAGGCAAGACAATAGGTCTAAATGCGGTATAAATCCACTTAGAGGCATATAGGAGTGCGTGGGGACTCAGAGACCTGGGAATACTAATGACACCTATAGGCCTTGTACGTAGGATATTAGAAAACTACTGAGCTAGCTACAGGGCGAGGTGCGACTAAATACATGAGGGAATAGGGGTAACAGCGGGGGACTGGGTCGAGTCATGGTCGGGGCCGATACGGGGACCCTTCGGATAGGATCCGAGCGACCCGAGATGGAACGATTCGTAGAATCGTTACATTACCCCCCTAGAACCCTCTCTATACGTAGAGCTACTTGCAACACAACTAATATCTACTAGGGATTATTGCCTGCTGCTGTAATCTACTGTAGTTTGCTGTAATTTGCTGTAGTTTACTGTAGTTTGCTGCAATTTGCTGTAGTTTGCTGTAGTTTGCTGCAGTTTGCTGCAATTTGCTGTAGTTTACTGCAATTTGCTGTAGTTTGCTACAATTTGCTATAGTTTGCTGCAATTTGCTGTAGTTTGCTACAATTTACTGCAATTTACCTTATGCATTTCCTAACACTGCTAGGTAATTTCTTACTTACACCTCTAGGCATTAGCCTATTATATTTAAACAGCAGTTAAAGAAGCTAAACTAGTAGTTATGTAAGTAAAACAGCTTGTTAAGGTATTACATGTACTATATTAATGCTTGCCTTAATAGAGAGGCAGAGGCAGAGGCAGAGGCAGAAGCAGCGCTAGAGCTCCCTAGCACTCTAAGAAATTCCTGCAGAGGCAACAAACTATGCAAGCTGCAGCTTTACAACTAGGGCTTTAATGCTAAAATAATTAAATTAAAGATATTAGGTAGCTGTATTAGGCGTAGCGTGGCAGTATTAGGCAGTGAAAGGAACAGGTGCAACGCTAGAGAACGCAAGGTGCAAAGAAGAGGAAGACTATTGTTGTAATAAGGTAGGTGCCCCGCCTGCTAAGCTAATACTATACAACTTTCTCTACTGTACTAAAAGGTACGCATGAGAATACTTAAGCTAAGTATTCTTGCATAGTATAATATATATATATAGGTAATGCTAGGGTAAGCACTAGCACTAGCGGTTGTCTCTAGCCTAGCCTAAACCTCTATGAGCGAGAGAAGGCCACGTAGTTAACTGTGCTAACCTTGTTATACTGTAAGGCTAGGATGGCGCTTACGTGTGACGGGTATATATACTATTCTGTACGCAATAATTAACTGTTAGTTAATTATTCACACCTTTTTAGTTGTATTAGCGTAGTGGTACAGAGCTCTGTTCTTATATATACATTATGCTACAACTATTATTTAACCTAAATAACCTACCTTAATGTACTAACTATTGCTCTAAGCAAGCTTTGCTTTTACAGATCATTTATAAACTGTTGTAGTATTTTAAAAATTAGGTAGATTAATAGAAAAAATAACCTAGCAGATGCCTGTACAAAGAAGGCGCTAAACTCTGCCCTTAAGAAACTAGTTTTGCGTAACTAACTAACTGTTAGAGTTAAAGCATTAGTTAATAGGCTTAGGCCTGTACAAGACAATAAACAGGGCGCTGTGCTGTAAGAGCTTTAGTAGTATAAGCAGGGCAAACTAGGCAAGGTCTGTATAAAGGAAAAAGAAAAGTTGCTAGTGTCTAAATAGTAGTATTTAGATACGCGGTTAGGCGTCACATGACATAGTCTTGTGTCACAGTTGTACGCACAGACAGATAAATACCCTTTCCTTCGCACAGACTTAGAAAAACAAGAATCAACACCAGTTACCTGCAACCCCACCCCCCCCGCACAATGTGTACACTGTGCAAACCTCTTTGCTTTGCATAGCTAGCATAGAGTCCATTCAACACTTATAGCTATTAAAAAAACATTATAGCTAAGAAATTTATGTTTAAACTAAAAAGAAATGTCTTAGCTACTTACAGCTACTCTAAGGTTATTATCTTTAACTATAACAAACTATTTATAAGCAAGTACTAGATAGCTGTAGTTAAACACCTAAGAATTAATTATAAGCTCTCTACAGCATACTACCTATAAATAGACAGACAAACAGAAAAAGTAAACACAGAAGTAGAGAAGTACCTGCATAAATATGTATTATATAAATAAAATAACTAGGCAGAATAGTTGCTAATAGCATAATTTGCTATTAACACTACACAATTAGCTATAACTAAAGAAACCCTATATAAAGCTAATTTTAGATACTTTTTATAATATAAGCTTTAAGGCTTACAGCTAATAGACCTTTTAAAGGCTATAAATGAAACAACTAAACTTTTAGAACTATATTAGAAATTAACTAGAAAAGCATAGTTAGCTTAGAAAGCTATAAAAAAATAGTAAACTAAAAAAAGCAACTAGCACTAGAAATACACTCTAATAACTATATATATTTAGATATAAAGAATCTTAAAACACTTAAACTTTTTAGAAAGCTTACTAAAAAATGCATAAAGCTTTATAAAGTTATATAAACGCGCCTTAGCATTTGTAAACTTAAGCTACTTAAAAAAAATGTAAATACACTCTTAGTTTTACATCTTTAAGCTTAAACTTACACTTAAGACTATTCTACTAGCAACTACTAGATAAAAGGAAGAGAAAAAAGAGTATAAAGTAAAATAAATCTTAGACTATTAAGAAAACAAGTATTTAATTAAATAAAAAAGATAGCCTACTAGTAAAAACACTTAGAAACCTATTAAAAGCCTATTAAACACCTCTTAAGCCCTCTATAAGTACTTAAAATCCCTTCTAAATAAAACTACCCTAGAGAAAGCTTCTTAGTCTAGAAAACATTATTATTAGCTAAAACTATAGCAGCATTAGCTAGCTGCAATGTAAAAAGTCTACAACTCTTTAATATAAGTTAAGAAGAAGAAAAACTTATAGCCTTTACCTTAAGCACTTTAAGCTTATCTAAGAATAAAAAGTCTTTTTTTAAATATTTTACTTTTTAATCTGCTAAAAAATCTAACTAACACTGCGCTCTTTTTTAATAAGTAATAAAAAATTAAAGATGTGTAAGAGACTCTTTTTATTTTTTTAGAAACTTTTTTTTTACTTTTACCTTTTTTTTCTTTTTATGTATCTTATTCTCTTGCATTACCTTTAACTCTGCTAACAGCTTTTTACACTTCTACTCTAAATAATCTTAAGCTACATTAGACATAAAAGTGTTATAATAACTCTTTTTTTACACACACTCTACATACTTGTCTAATAATAAGAATATTATGTAAAAGGAACTGCTTAAGTAATAAGCACTATAAAGATGTATTTTTATATAGTAAAAAGAATTAAGATAAGCAATAGTGCAAAAACAACAGGTAGTAGTAGAAAAATAAAAAGCCTAATAAGGTATAGTTAAGAAAGTTAGACATTAAGCTAGGCTTTAAAAAGAGGTATACACTAGCTAAAAAGAAAAACTAACACTTACAGCAGAAGCACTGTAACAGCAAGGACGCTAACTAGAAGAGAAGCCTACATGTTACAGCTAACAGACAGACTATAATAACTTAATTAGCTGTCCTACACAGCCTAAGCAACATTAGGTAGAGGATGCTTAGCTTTATAATAAACAAATTATGTAACAGGATAGATAAAGAATAGCTTTAGCTTTTAGATAAAAGCCTAGTAAAATATATTATCTAATAGAAACTGTAGGCGTGTAAGTTTACAAGTTATGTAAGCAAAAGGAGCATGCAAGCATGTAAACATGCAAAGCATGTAAACTACATGTATATAGTCTTAATTACAACTATAGTTAAAGGGCAATAATTACTATTTAGTCTTTACTTACTTAATAGACTAAGAGGTATTAAAACCTTTTTAATAAAGACATTGCTACCTTATATATCTTGCACTATATATACCTCCTTTTCTATTCTTCTAGATTAGGTTTGCTAGCTCTCTATACAGCCGCTAGGTTAAACCACAACCTGCCTCCTTCACCCCCGCCTCGCCCACACTCTGCTCGACGGACTGTACACCTAATCTAGCTAAGTTCTCCCCTTTTCTCACTAACAACACTATAGGCCGTAGTGCTCCCGAAAATGCCATTTCGCTAGAGCAAGGATTGTAACAGTAAGCTATTCTAAAGGCGCTGCAGACAGTGTAATTAGACTAGGCATAACGCGCAAACATGTAAGTAAGAAGCAGAAGTAGTATCTAAATAATATTCTAGGCTGTACTGTACTATATAGTGCTAGAGCGGGTTGTTATAAGCTATAATAGAGTTTGTTAGAGTAGAGTCTTAGCAAAAGTAAGCAACTCAGGTGTGTAAGCAACTCGCCTGTAAAGTACGTTAAGTAATATTACTTATTATAATCTTCTTTAAGAGTGTTTTAGCTTAAGTAAAAGAGTTTAAAAGTAGTAGTCTTTAAGAGGGTTACATAGATGTCCCCCTTTTATTAAGTAGTCTATTTATAGAGGGAGTCTATAAGTCTTGCACAACACTAGCTTAAGTAGTAATAGTTATACTAAGTATTATTAAGTAAGTAAAGAATTATATTATAAAAAATAAAGTATACACTTTATAATTAAAAGGTGTATTAACTAATAAAAGTGTAACTATAACATAAAAGTATAATTAGTACTTACTTAATTTCTAAAGTAATTCTTTACTATTTAAAAAGAGCTTTTATAACTAGCTATATACTTCTCTAGAGAGCTAGGCACAGCAGCGCTAGTAGCAACAGATCTAGTATGCTGTAGGTCTAGTTTAAAGTATTACCTGTCTAGGATGCCTAGCTTTTTAGGCAAGGTAGGCGTTGTCTAGGAAGTGCGGGGTTAACAGCACAGTTTAGAAGTTGCCTAGGACTGCCTAGTGCGGTCTAGGCTAGTCTATGACAGCCTAGGAAACACCTAGATAGCTGGTTGTTACAATACTATAAGTTACTCTTTTTATTATATAATAAGCTAATAATTTTAGATCTAGCAGAAATAGGTTCTCTCTACACTCTATAATAATGTTAAATACTATAGTAGCACTTTTTATACCTTTTAATTAAATACTTACTACTTATTATATGTTAATATAGTGTTAATTTAGACTTAACGTACCTAACAGGTTGGCCGGCCACACAGGTTGGCTAGCTACTTTTGCTAAGCCCCTACCACACTCTACCTATCTACATAATGCTTTAACAACAACACTAGATTAAATCTTCTAAAGAATGTTAAATATAGCTTACTTTTTAAGCTTTTAAATAAAACTTAAAACTTTTTTTACAACACGCTGTAGCTATTTATAATGTCTTTTACATAACACTAAGTAATTAACGCGCTAGATAGCCTTTAGAAGTAAAATACTAGCCTAAATTAAAAAATCTAACTAAGCTTAAAAAAAAGTAGTTATTAAGTATATACTTAAGTTTATTACATATAGATTTCTCTTTAGGCTTACAGCTATAGCTAATATAGCTAATTTCTTACGCGTAGAGCGTAATCTAGGCTAGGTTAGCTTAAACTAGCCTAGTATGTAGGTTAAGCACTGCTCTAAGTTTATAATAAAGTTTAATTATAAGTATAATTATAAAAGAGCGCTTTATAAAAATTTAAAAGTTATTTAAGGCTAGTGTTACCTAGTAGCTAACATAAAAGCTAAGTATAGTATCTAAAATAAAGACATGTATAACTTTAATAAGTTAGGCTTTATAATAGGCTAGATATTAACTAAAGTAGTTATTATAACTTTAGAAAAATAAAAACAGCTAAAAGCAATATAGTAAAGTAATAGAAAGTAGATAACAGTTATCTAAGGCATTAACACAATAAAGTAGGCTATTTTACTTTTTATTATTTTTAAGAGCTGCTATTACTTTTTTACTTAGTATAAAAAAAAATTTACTTTAGAACTAGGTTATTATAGTCTCTAAAAACAGCTAGATAATAAATAAGCTTAGGCTGCAGTAGTTAAAGCACTTTAATAAGCATATAAAGAGAAAAGTTATAAGCGCTTATTAGCTTTTTATTATTAATAGCTATAAAAGCTATAACTTGCTTAATTTCTAGTAGTACTATAAAAAAAATAAGATTATTACTATTTATATGCCTTTACACTTATTGCACCTTTTATAGCTTCTTAATGTAGGTTATTTTACCTTTTTAAAAAAGGCGTATAAACGCTAAGCTAAAGATTTTATATGTAACTAGATTACTTATATTATAAAACTTAAGTTTCTACTATGCTTTATACACGCCTATAATGCAGTAATTACTTTTAGTAATATTTAAAAAAAGGTTTAAAGCGCTAGTTTAGTTCTATTTAACCTAGAATAAGTTAAAATAGCTTTTAATATCTAGTTATATACTTTATTACTACTACTGCCTATTAATAATAAGCTCTAGTAGTTGTAAACCCTAAGTAATACTTTTAAATTTAGGTTATAATTAATGCTTATAAAAGTAAAAATTTAGAGGTATATAAATAGCTTACTAACATCTATAGTAAAGGCTTTTAAAAAAGTTTTAAAGAGGGTAGTAATTATTACGCATAAGCTAGTGTTAGCGTAAAAAGAGATTATAAAGCTTTAAGTAGTAAATAAGGCTGCTACATAACATAGATTACATAAAAGAAA
This sequence comes from Lindgomyces ingoldianus, assembly GCF_010093535.1. Taxonomy (NCBI): domain Eukaryota; kingdom Fungi; phylum Ascomycota; class Dothideomycetes; order Pleosporales; family Lindgomycetaceae; genus Lindgomyces; species Lindgomyces ingoldianus. The sequence goes on along the minus strand of NW_022985182.1, from coordinate 1,092,591 downwards.
GTAAATTTAAGTAAAAAAAACTTTAATAGTTAAGAATAAGGCTTATTTAACTACTTTAAAGAAGTTTAGAGCGCGTAGTAATAGGAAGAAGCTAAAGACACAGGTGTGCGCTAAAGAAGGTAAGCTAAGTTAAAAGTAATGTAAGTAGTGTAATTAGACTAGGCATAACTTACATACATGTAAAAAAGTAGCAGAAGTAGACTCTAAATAATATCTTATATTATATTACTCTATATAGAGCTAAAGTAGGCTGTTTTGCGCTAGAATAGGGTGGTTTTAGTGGGGGCTTAGCAAAAGTAGCCGGCTAACCTGTGTGGCCGGCCAACCTGTTAGGTACGTTATAGTACTATTAATATAAAACCTTACTGTATGCTTTTTATTTTATATATTATATAATAACTAACTTAAATAGTACAGTATGCTAGCTATTTTTACTATAGTTTATTTTTAAAGTGTGTTTTACTTTTATTTAGGTAGTTAGTTAAATTTCTCCAGCGCTCTCTTTCTTGCTATAGCTAGTAAGCAGTGCTGCTTTACTTAGGCGCTTATCACCCTCGGCTCACCCACTTTCAGGCTGCTCACCTGCTGCTCACCTGCTGCTCAGTCACGTTGCCCCGCGCTCCACTAATAGCTAATTGTACTAATTTAATAAGTCTGGCAGGCCCCTAGGATTTTGTTAAGTCTAGACAAGAAGGATGCTTAGAGGCAGTTTTTAAGCTTTAGGGTGCGTTTTAGAAGGGGGACAGAATCGTCCCTAAGGGCTAGGGACAAAATAGGCCCCCTTGCCATGCGCCCCCTAGTGTCTTACAACACAGTGCTATCCCTCCTTGCTAAGTTAGCTTGTGCTATGCCTTTGCAGTATAAAGGCACTATTGTGCTGCTAGGTTAAGCCTACCTAACTACCTTAGCTATTACTGCAACATTGTTGTCTTCTTAGCAGCATTACTATTAGTTTTAGAACTTTGTGATATTTTTCCTATTTTTCACTCTGTAGCGCCTTGTCTGTTAAAATGCTAGTAAAGATTTCTCTAGAGGCCTTTTTTAAGCGTGCTAGCCACAATGTGGCTGTTAAAAAGAAGAAAGATATTATTAACAAAAAGCAAATTCTAAAAGCACTTTAACTAAAAATAAAGAAAAACTACAAGTGTGTGTTAAAGCTATAAGATTAGTAAGTTTATAATAATATCTTTAAAAGTAGTACACCTTACTAACGTAAAATTTTAACATTAGATATAAAAAGTTAAATCTAGAAGTAAACCTAAACAATATTAAAACATCTAAGAACTATGTTATGTCTATTGCGCTTAGAATTAAGTGTAGGTATAGTAACAAAAAGCTAGGCTTATAGACTGTAGTTTAGTACTATAAAGACTTTACTGCTAGCTAGAGGTAAGCTAGGATAGAGAAGGAATAGGACAGCAAGGAGACTAATAAAGAGGGAGAGAAGAAGGAAAAAGTGAACGTAATAAGCCTAAACATAACGCTGTCTACCTTAAATGTAAGTTTACTGCGGCTATTTAGGTGTTTTATAGCGTTAGTACTAATTGCATTAGACAGTTTATTAAGTACAAGCTATACAATATCCTTAAGCTACTCTTTAGAAAGAGACTGCAAAGATACAGCTTATAAATTTATTTTTTTTACCTAGAAACATAGTAGTAGAAGAATAATTAGTTTGTGCTTCTAAAGCTGTAGTGTAGAGTTAAGATATAGGCTTTTATTATAGCCTGTGTTTTTAGCACTTTAAGAATTAGCAAATTTATAGAATTTACATGTTACCTTAAATCTAGTAGGGGCTTATGTTTTTAGGTAAGTCTGTTTTACTATAGCCTACATTAACTAATAGTAATAGGTTAGAAAACAATATTTACTATCTTTTATAATAAGTGCAGCAACATAGAATTTACTATACAACTTTAGTAAAACGCTAAGTACATAATGTTTACTTTAAATAAAAAGTAAAATTAATCTTTATTACACATGCACCTAATACTAATTACAGAATAGACTAAAGCATGTGTTGCATAAAGGTATTAAAACTTACCTACTATTTTATAATCTAATGCTTGTAATTGTTGCTATGTACATAGTAAGAAATGCATTTAGAAATTATAAGTTAATAAATAAAGTTCTAGCACTAAAACCTTTATAAAATAAGTAAATAATTTAACTCTACTAGAATCTAAGCGTCTTAGACTTGCTATTCTTTAAAGAAAGTAATAGAAAGATAGAGACTGCAAGCGCATTTAGCTAATACCTTTAAGAATAGGGCTTTTGTGCTAGCTACAACAAACCCCTAACAGTGCATGATTTTAGAGCAGAGGGTCTGATTCTTACCGGTACGTATACTGTTCCATGGCACTCTATATACCCAACTCATGCTGTGTGCAGACAGAAACTAGGTTCGCTGAAGAAACCCATGTTTGCTAATGACATAGGTTTAGGAGCTTTCCATTCTACCATTTTCCTCCAACTTCCTTCTTCTAAACCGAAATTTGTTCAGCCAAACAGCCTTGTAGCAGCTTTGCTTTTTGATCATCACATTCTCGCGTGAGGGCCATGGACTGACGGTAGCGATCGGGCTAAATCACAGTAACTTGAACCTGCTAAACAAGCGATGAACAGCAGATTATAAAGTCAGAAGGTTTATTCGCGACATATATCCAGTATAAGCTAATACCAAAAGGGCAGCCATGAGCAAATTTGCAAGGGAGAGGTAGGTAGGTGGACGGCACCGGGGTTTTGTGCTGCTGCTGTGCAGAGGTACGAGGCCGCTATCCAATACCATATCTTTATATTCCAATCGCATATGGACACAGGACGCTAGATAGAGAGTTTCTTGCTCTACGCATCGTTCAAAATGTCGGTGGTGCATCTGCAGTTGCCCAGCGCCTGAGGTCAGGCCGGATGGGAGAAAGGTTCAGCTGAGGGGCTGTTAAAGTTCTGTACAAGGCCCTCCAGAAGAAACGCTGTTATGCCCCTAAAGCTCTCAACAGTTTGCCGCCACGAGCAGTGAGGGTTGTCGAGCCGCACCGGCTACCATACCCATGAATCCACCGTAAGAGCAACTAGTGCTTTCTCACTCTCTAGCTCCGTGACATAATTTTCTCCACCCAGTCTCCGTACCATCGCATTCCACCAAAAATCTTTTGGGCCATATCTTAACGGTGTAGTGAACTCCCAATAATCTGGATACCAGCCCGCAGACTCCCAGTCTAAAAATGCCGAAATATGACCATCGAGAACCATGACATTATGATGCTTGAGATCGCCATGAGTGAAAACAATCGGATGCTGTGACTTTCGGATCTTCTCGGCAATTCTAACAGTCTCTTCAAACTCCTCTCGCGTCGTGAAGCTGTGGCTGGAGACCGTGCTGAAAAGGTGGTTGTTGAATTCTGCCTCGGACTCACACGGTCCGACAGCATGATTAGGGATGCGTACGCTCCTGATTGCAGTGCCCAAAACGGAACAGATCTGATTATTGCCACCTGGGCGTTCCCATCTCCGCATGACTTGCAAGATGCACTGCAGTTCTGCAAAAACACTCTCACGCTCGTTGTCGGTCATTTTCTCATACAATTCACCCAATTCTTTTCCCGGTATGCGTGTCATAAGAATCGAAACGGGCGCATGTGGTGTATCGGGATGATCGCCGTATGAAAGGATCTTTGACACTGGAAAGCCCGCCGCCCGCGCAATCATGGTTGCCGCTACTTCTTCAAGCCGCGTACCGTCTGACCACTTTAACACCAATCCAAACGGAAGGGCTGCGATCTGGTTATCGAATGGAATGCCACACCATCGGCAGTAGTGGTACGAGAAGGTCTGAAGGTAATCATGAACAAATCCGACAGCCCGACGAATAGTAGGCGGCAACAGCCGTGGTGCGGGTGGAATTGTTGAAGCCAAATCAACGGATCCAAGGACTTGGTGAGGCCAAGTAAAGGTAGGCAAGAGAATCTTGGGCACAAGATACCCTAGCCAACCCATCATGATAAGCTAAGAACAAGAGATATTGATTTGGGGATAGGGCCGTTGGGCCGTCCAAGAGACAGATCCGTGAAGATATTTGCGTGTCGTGATGCGTATGGGGCTTACGTGGACGGTCTTCCAATCCTACAAGGCCGATGTTTACTTCTCCGACGTCGTTCTGTTTCTTCGCGTCAGATCCTTCCTTAGCAAAGAGCAGCGCGTCCCGCTTCGTAACCAAGCTGTCAAATTTCTAGGTCTCCTAGAAGAGAGTCCAGGTCAAGCAGAAAATAATCGCATATATCGTTGAGAGAGAGAGAGAGAGAGCGTGATGGTGACGAGCTGCCTTTCATTGTTGTGATCACTGGGAAAAAGTTATCTCAGCGAGCTCAGACAGTCAAGGCTTTAATTAGCGCCACACTATACTCCTTAAAGTAAAGCTGTTTTCTTACAGTCTGCTAAGTTTTTTCTAAACTAATTAAAAGCTATAATTTTCTTAAAGCTCCTCCTGTCTAAGAGACTTTAGTGCGCTTATGTAAGTATAACACTTTTAATTTTTTTAACTATAGCTAGAAAATTAACTTCTTAATAATTTTTAGCCCTTTTTAGGTAGCTACAACTCTCTTACTTTTTTTATACTATTATTAGTACTATACCTATAATTAATCTTACTTTAACAAGAAAATTCTAGCTTTTATATGCAAAAACATGTTATTTATTATTATTTTTTTACTTAACACCTGCTACTTACTTACCTTACTAGCTTTATTATATCTTTTATTTTAATAACATTGTCTTAAGGCTTTTCTACCTTCTAGCATTTTAATTTATAGTATACTATAGAGTTATTCTTGCTACTTTTTATGCTTTTATTATCTTTCTTGCTGCCTAACTCTTTTAATTTTTTATTTAACACACACCTACTAACTACTTACTAGCCTCTTATATTTTAAGTAGATAAACTTATAAAAGTACTTTAGCTTCTAAGATAGCTTAATTTTAGTATTAGTAACTTTCTACACACTTTTTATGTTAATTTAGTTCTATATACCTATCTATCTGCTGCCTACATATTATATATTTATGTAGCTTTAGAACAACTATATAGTTTAAAGATACTCTTAAGAGATTAATATACATCTAAAAATATAGTTAATATTAAAAAGCTATTATATAAACTTAACTTATTAGTAGCACACTCCCTTTTTACAAAGTATAATATTAAGACTAAGGTAAAAATAAGTAGCTTTAATATTAGTAATTTTAATAGCTAAATTATAGTTACTACACTAAAGTAGTCTTTATTACTTTAGAATCTAATATAAAACTATTAAAGTGCTTAGTCTAGTTATAAAGTAAAAAAAGTGTTAACTAATTTTACTCTTTACTTAATTACTTTTATTATTATGTAAAAGTGTGCTAAAAAGTAATTAAATTATTTTTTAAAGATACTTAAACATTATCTTTATAGTAGTAATATAAGAAAGTGTGTTATTAAAGTTATATCTAGTCTTAGCTTATGCAACTTTTATAAGATTATTAATAAAAAAATTAGATATATTATAAAATAGTTAAAAGTTTAGTAGGTATATTCTCTAACATTTTTTTTTAATTCTAGCGCTAAAAAGTTTACTAAAATAGTAATAACTATAGCTTAAAACTCTTAGCTTATTATTATTTATAATAATTTTAACTATTTAGACTAAACTTATAATTATGCTCTAGGTGTGCTAACATAAATTATGTGTAATCTTATAACTGCTCTTACTGTTAAGTGCTTATAGCTACTAAAAAGCAGTCTTTAATAAAGCATGCTTAACTATACTATTTCTCTTTAAGTAAAATCTATATACTAGGCCTTTAGTATAAAACAAGATTTAATATTAAAAGAGATTACATATTATTATTTTTTAAGCACAGTAAGTTCTGTGCACAGAGCTACTATATAGTTAATGTTTAATTCACATGCTATAGCCCTTTTAAGTATGCTATTAGTTAACGTTCTTTTACTGTAGCTAGTTAGTTAGGTCTAAAACCTTAGTACTATTTTCTATAATAAAAGTACTATTAAAAGGACATATAAGGTTTATAACAACATCTAGATTAAATAGTTTAGGCTAAGTAAAAACTTTTTATCTAATACTTTTACTATATTTTTTAATTATCTTTAGCTAATATAGGGTAATTAAAAGATAGTAGAGCATATTTAGAGTATCTGTTATAAGCAGTAGCTTACTTACTGTCTATATAATTACTACAACTAGATAGTTAGCCTTTCTGCATATTTCTATATTCTCTAGGCTTTAACTTATATAATTATTAAAACTTATTAAAGTAGTCCTAATAGTGTTAAGTCTTTTTTAAATATACTTTATAATATTACTTACTAAAAGTAAACTAGTATTAACTATAATAACATTAAGTATTATTTAGTTACTTTGCTTATTTAGTTAAGTTAAAATACTTAAATTCTTTCTTTTTTTTATACTAAAATAGCTTATTAAAGTTATTTTACTAAAATAATTAGTAACTTTAACACATCTACTTATAAAAAATTACTAGGCCTAGTTAATAATGCTATCTATTATTTTATACTAGTATAGTATAAAAAGGTTCTTAATAGTATCTAGCTAAGTATCTTTATATACTAGGCTTAAAAGAGTAGTGCTTCTATTACTAGTAATCTTATAACACTTTATTAATACTTTTAAGAAATTAAGGTATTTCTTATACTTAAGCGCGCTATTAAGTTTAGTAATATTAGCCTAATTTACTAAATAGTTAATTTATTAATTATCTTATTTTATAGCAGCAACTAATAGTGCTATAGTTTTAAAATGCTACACCTACAGTAGCTTCTTATAGATAAGGTGTCTAACCTAGAACTTTAGCGTGCTATTTTAGCCTCTAGTCTAGTAAATATTACTAGGCAAGAAAATATATTTAAAGCTATTAACTTTACACTTAAGCATGTAAACTATATGTATAAGCTAGATATATAGAACCTAAAGAATAAAACACATAATGTAAACTTAACATTTAACTACCTAGCACTAACTAGTAGATATACTACCTATCTTTAAGCTAGCCTAAAGCATAGTTTTAGTAAGAAGTTAAAAAATAATTATACTTATTAGTCTATTACTTAAAAGGTTTTTGCGCTAGTAAGTTAGCTTTAAAAAAAAAAAATTTTTACTTATTTAATACTTAGTATAATGTAGCAGTAATAAGTTTTAATATTATTTAAATAAGTCTTAATAAGCTTAATAAGAAAGTTATAAAATTTAACTAAAATATTATTTAACTAGCTTAAAGTATTTTGCTAGGTTTTATTATTATTAACTTAAAGTTAATTAACTCTAATAAGGCTAAGTTTATCTACACTGCTATATATGCTAAGGTAGTTAATAATATCTTCTATGCGCCTTTAGACTTTAGAGATACTAACTAGTCTAATATAGACATGTTATAGCTATCTTAGTTACATAATATTAAAGGTGTATAGTGTACTTATAAGTTAGTCTAATTTATCTATTTATTCTAGCTATGTAATGCTATTATATAGCTTTATAGAAGTCTATGTATATAAGAACTACTATAAGAAACCTAACCTAAGCTAACTACTTTTACTCTTAAACTAGTCTATTTACCTACACTGCAGCTTAATAAGGACACTAGCCTAGGCATAATCTGCATAAAATAAGATAGAAGGTGACATCTTCTAGGGGAACTAACTTACAAGACTAGCCGCTGCAGTCTATAGGCCCTCTACAAGCGCACAGAGCCGCCTAGAGCCCTAGAGGAGGGCGATGTTAGGATCCTTAGCCTCTACTATAGCCTAGTAGAGGCGACTGCAGCATTAGAGCTTACTTATTTTATGTGTAGCCCCCTAGGCCTAGAGCTGTTAAGCGCTTATCTAGCATAACTTCTTAAGTAGTAGAGATAAAAGTGTGTGCTTTAGACTAAACATATTACTTTTACTAATATTACTATATTACTTAATATATATTTAAACTATTACAGCTATGTTTTTTACTTACTTACACTTTTTAGCTTAAATAAAGTTTAGTAAAATCTAAGTAGTAATAATAACTTTAAGTTAGGCTACTAGCCTTTTTTTAGTAAGTAGCTAAAGTAAATTCTTTAAATTATACTTAATAATAAAGATATATTTAGGGGCCTTAGTAGTGTTAGGTTTAAACTATGTAGCAAAATTATAAAAAAAGTAAAGAGACATAGTAAAAATAAGGCAGCTACTAAGCGCTAGTATCTTTTTTTAGGTCTAGAGGGCTTGTTAATAATAAGTAGGCATAATAGTGTTAAAAAAGTAGATAGTAAATATAACATTAAACTTAATAAAGTAGCTAACACACACTACAACAAAGTTTAGAAGGTCTCCCTGTGTAACACTAGCTTTAAAAAGGAACACTTTCTAGTTATCTTAGCTAGCTAGAGCGCGCGTGAGCTTTTTACGTGCAAGGTAGGCAGAGACATTAATGTTAAGAAAGCCTTATACTATATCTACACCTACATAAACACTATTGCCTACTGTAAGCTTTACAGTAATAATAGCTTTTTTAGCGCTAGTGCTAAAGTTAAGCATATTTTTATTAGCTTTTAGGTAGGCTATTACTAGTGCAGCAGAGGTATTATAAGCTTATAGTATGCTAGTGTCACGATTGTGCACGAGTAAGGTTATAGAGCTTCACAGAGGTCTAGTTCAATTACTACGTGAGGTATCATAGTAGGTACAAGACGTTGTGTGAGGAACAGGAAGGTTTAGGAGGAAATTAGTAATTAAATACTTAGCTTAGAAGTCTAAGCGCTTTAGGTATAAATTAAGCCTGTTCTAGGTTTAGTTAGTGTTAAAGCAGTTTATGCTTAAGTTTATGTCTATGTTGTGTTATGTTTATGTTAGACGTGCACTAATAATACTCTAGTACACGTCTAATACAGTTATGTCTAGGATCTGGGGAGGATACTGTGACAGTACCCCCCCCCTTATTAGGAAGAGAATCCTTTACATTAGTAGTTCTAGCATTAGGTTGTCTTTATTAGGGTATAGGTTTAGTTTAGATAGGTATTAGGCGTAGAATTAGGTTACTGCAGAGTTCTCTTACAGGGCTTCTGCAGGTTCCTACAACAGTTTGTTGTATCTAGTCTATTTTATAAGGTATTTGTAGATACATTTCTTCTTATTAAACTAGATCTATTTAACATCTTCTATAATATATTTTAGTTTGTTGTTTATAATAATAGGTTTAAGTAGCAGGTTTAGCTGTCTAGGTAGATAGTTAGATTTAGGGGCTACTTAGCGCAGCAACAATACGTGGAACACAGGGTGTATCTTTATGCTGTTAGGTAGGATTAATTAGTAAGCGTGCAATAAGACTATATAGGCTACTGTAAAGGGGCTAAGGTTCTTCTAATTAAGTTTCTTTAATTATTAGTTTGTTTAGATATTTCTAGCGTCTAGCTAGACCTTCTTGCTAGCTGCATACGTAGGGGCGGGGGTTTAGGATTAGTTTGTGTATTCTTGTTAAAGAGCTTAAGCCTATGTAAGCTTTTTATAAATGTATTTAGATATATTTTAGATTTTATTAATAAGTCTGTTTACATCTGTTACTTGTATAGATTAATAAGTTAGTTAGGGGGTATTTATAAGTAGTTTAAATTTTATTTAGGGGTAGTATCTGTAGTTTGCTAAGAACAGGGATACTTGTGTTAATTTAGATGTTATGTTATTAGCTTTAAACTATGCTGTAGCTAACTATTTTACCTAGTTATCCTACTAGTAGTTTATGTACGCTTATAGGACTTATTCTATTACAGCGTTTGCGTTCTTAGTCTAGCTGTTAGTCTCTAGGTAAAAAGCTGTAAATAAATAGGGGACAATTTAGAGCTGTTTACAGAGTTTGTCCTAGAAGGCTAAGACAAACTGCGTACCTCTGTCTAATATAATTATGTTAGGCAGGCTATAGTAAACCTATACATATTAGTAGAATAACTAGGCTATATTAGGGGCAGTTATAGAGGAACATAGTATTAGGTGTTAATACTTAGTTAAGTAATTAACAACTACTATAATATTTATATACTCTTTAGATAGAGGTAAGTCTATAATAAAATTAATTAATATGTCTTTCTAAGCTTATTTAGAGATTAAGAGTAGTTTAAGCAGGCTATTATACCTTTCTTAAGAGGCCTTTACTTTACAGTAAGTATAGCAACATAATACGTATTAGCGTACAGTATAGAACATGCGGGGCTAGTAGTACTCTCTTTGTAGTAGGTTAAGAGTCTTTCCTCTGCCTAGGTGTCCTCTAACAGGCAAGTTATATATAATTTAAAGTAGTTTAATTCTTAGTTTGTTAAAATTAGAGATTATAAGTTAGTTATAGTAATATAGCTTACTATTTTAGTTTTTGTAGTTAGCTAGTGTTACTTTCTTTAACTAACTAGCGCTGTTTTAGAGCAGGTTTAAGGTTTCTTAGATAAATTTATTATTTAGATACTTATTAGTAATAATCTAATTAATTATCTAATCTGTTTTATTTAGGTTAAGGTCTAAAAATAGCTTAGGTTAGAGTAAAGTTTAGTGTTAGGCCTTTTACACTTCTTTCTAAGTAGGGATGTTTTAGGATTGCCTTATAAGGGCATCTAGTTTCCCTCTATCTTAACTAGGATAATAAGTAATCTTAAAATTAAAACAAGATAAGTATTTAGACTAATAGGCTTATTAGTAGCTAAGTTATTTTATAGTTGCAAAGTACTGTAAGTTCTTGTAGTTAGATAGGACCTGTATTAGATGCGCTGCACCTTCTAGTTTAGGTCGCTATTGTTTAAAGCAGCGTACTATAGCAAGCAATTTCTTGTTGTAGATCTTATAATTACCTTCTACAGGACTTATTCTTTTTAAGAAGTATGCAATAGGCCTAATAGTCCTGTCTAGCTTAGTCTAGAAGAGAACTCCTGCTACTATGTAGTCTAAAGCATTAGCTTCTACAAGTATTAGTAGTTTAGGGTTAAAGTAGTAGAGTATTAGAGCTTTAGTAAAGGCTTTCTTTAGCTAGTTAAAGAACTATTAGTAATTTAAGTTAAAGTTAAATTAAACCCTTTTCTTAGTAAGTGTAATTATAAGGCTTACTAGCTGCAAGAAGTTATTAATAAATTATTAGTAAAAGTTAGTAAATTTTATAAAGGCTTAAACATTCTTTATGTCCTTTAGGTATTGCTAATCTAGTATAGTCTAAACCTTAATAGGGTCTATTTAGATGCTATCTGTAAAGATTACATATTCTAAATATGTGACCTTTAATTAGTAGAACTTGCATTTGTCTATGTTAAGTTGCAGACCTGCTTCTTCTATAGCCTTTAGCACTAGGCGTACATGCTGTTTATGCTTTAAAAGGCTATTACTGTAGATTAGAATATTATTAATATACACAGTGCAGAACATGTCTAGGTAGGGTTAGAGTAAGTTATTTACAAAATATTAAAAAGTACTAGGCGTGTTAGCTAAGCTAAAGGGCATTACTAGGTACTTAAATAGTCTGTATTAGGTCTAAAACGCTGTTAGCTACTTATTACCCTTTGCTATCCTTAGCTTGTTAAAGGCAGTAATAATATCTAACTTTATAAAATACTTTACTTTGCTTAGTTAGCTTAGGGTTTCCTGTAAAAAAGAAATTAAGTATTAGTTCTTAATAGTAATAGTGTTTAGTCCTTAGTAGTTAACGTAGAATTAAAGCCTACCCCTAGGTTTCTTTATAAATAGTATAGGTAACACTACTAGTAAGAAGCTAGCTTAAATAAACCTTTTCTTTAGGTTCTTGTTAAGGTATTTTTAGAGCACTTTTAATTTGTTTAGTAACATCTTATACAGTAGCCTATAACTAGGTTGTTTACTAGGCTTAAGGGTTATCTAGTAATTATATAGACATTGTATTAAAAGCTTATTAAACTTGTCTTAAAAAAAAATATGCAATAAGTTGTAGTAGTCTTAAAAAACTATTATCTTTAAGTTAGTATGTTTTTAGAAAGCTAAAGCTTAGTCTATATTAGAAATTATAACTGTGTAGATTTTATAATCTAGTTATTAAGCTAGAGTTATAAATAGGGTAGGTCTTATGTAGCAGATGTCTATCTGCTGTTTAAGTCCTAGTTTATGTTTAAATTAAGTAGGTAGAAGTTTCTTAAAGGCTTCCTCTTCTTTAGGTTTAAGCAGTTGTTAAATTATTTTATATAGCCTATCTTAGTAAGAGGCCTAGCTTATTAGCCTTACTTAGGTAGTTCTTCTCTAGGTTATTAGAGAGTAGGTCTAGAAACCTTCTATATTAAGTGCTATTTAGGTGTTATTTAGGTGTAAGCGTAAGCATATGTCTTAGCATTAAAAAGAGTTAAAGTTTAGAACTTACTCTTAGTAATTAAAAGCAACCTTATGCTAATATAGCTATAGTTATTCTAGGATTAGGTTATAACATCCTGTGTTTATTACATAGAGCTTAATTTGCTCCTTATAGTGTTAGTAGGTAATTATAACAGTTGTAGTATAGAAGTTAAAACCTCCTTTAAGTTATTTTCTATTAAATCTAGTTAGGTAAATTGTTTAGGTAAGCAGTGTTAATTAAAGATTTAGTTTACGCGCTAGTTCTTTATTAATGTAACCTATGCTATTTACTCCTAAGTTAATAAAAGCCTATATTAGGGCTAATACAGTTTTTTATTATAAATATATAGAAATATTAACTTAGTACTTCTAGTTATTAGTAGGGGACTTAGCCTATAGGTTAGTAAAGATCTAGTGTTAAATTAGTTCTAGGGGGTAACTTAGCCCTAGGACAAGCCTTTTTATAGGCTCCTACTGCTATAGCTGTAGCTATGTTAAGAGTAGTAAAGAGGATTAAAGCTTAAATACAAGTTAGAGCCCTTATAAGAACAAGATTAAGATAGTAAGAATCTTTAATAAGTGCTAGCAGCGCTACTTATGTAGACTTAAAGAAGAGGAATAAAGCAGTTTTAGAAGATATAACTATGCTTACTACACTTAAAGCATTAACTTTTCTTTCTGTAATCTTTATGCTCTCTAGAACTAACTAAAGCATAATTTAAATTAATTTTTATTATATTAGGGTCCTTATTTGCAACTGCGCTAGTTTAGGGGTGTATTAGGGCTTATACAGGGAGGAACCTTATGTTATTATTATAGGTAGCAATTAAGTTTGCATACGCGTTAAGGTTATTTAGAAGGGGTTCTTCTACTATAGCGCGTTGCAGTTTAGTTAAGAGGGAGTTATGTAGGGCTGTAATTAAACCTATCTTATTTAGGCCTGTATTAAATGCAAGTTAGCAGAACTTAGTAAAGTGTAAAGTAAAGCTTTTCCTTCCTTATTATAAGGTGTTTAGGCAACTTAAGGCTGTTAACTTTTTGTTTAAGTCTCTATAAGTTACTTACAGAAATGCTATAAATTAATCTAGGTTAATAATATCCTTATCTATTAGTAAGTTAATTAAGGCTGTTACATTATAGTTAAGTTAAAAGTAGGTATATAGTAACTAGGAGCATTTAAAGAGGAATTAGTCTACATTTCTTTTAAGTTTATATTAAAGCTTGTGTAGAAAGGAAGGTAAGTCTTTTTGTTTTTTATTAAACAGTAGGGGATTAGAGAGTTAGTTAGATTTTATTACTAAGTTAAAAAGGTTACAAGTTATAGGCAGTGTTAGGTAGAAGAGAGTTAAGCTATCTCTAGACTTCTAGGTAAGCTTTAAGGCTAGTAAGTTCTTAGTTCCTACTACTATAACAAGAGTTAAAGCAGAAACAGACTGCTTAATAATATAAAGCTGTTCTTTAAAGTCTTTTTAAAGAGCTTTAAAGCTTATAATGTAGCAGCTTTCCTATAGAGTAAGCGCTTCTTAAAAGGCTTCTTAGCTTGCTCTAATAGCTTAAAGTTGTGCAAGTACTAAGCTTATTAGATTAAATTTAGAGGCTATTCTTAGCTAAGGTTTTAACATAACATAATGTTATAATTGTGCACAAGTAAGGTTATAGAGCTTTACAGAGGTCTAGTTTAATTACTACGTAAGGTATTATAGTAGGTACAAGACATTATGTAAGGAACAAGAAGGTTTAGAAGGAAATTAGTAATTAAATACTTAGCTTAGAAGTTTAAGCGCTTTAGGTATAAATTAAGCCTGTTCTAGGTTTAGTTAGTGTTAAGGCAGTTTGTGCTTAAGTTTATGTCTATGTTGTGTTGTGTTTGTGTCAGACGTGCACTAATAATACTCCAGTACGCGTCTAATACAGTTATGTCTGGGATCCGGGGAGGATACTGTAACAGCTAGTAAGGTCTACTTTACTAATAAGTAGCTAGTACTTTTTATAGACTTTATAGACATTTTTATAGTAGACTATAGTTATAGCTAGCACGCGTAAGGTAGATAGTAGTTAAAATAGACAGCTTAAAAAAGTAAAAAGTAAAGTTAAAAAGTAAGTTAATGCTTTATTTACTTTACTTTATTAGTTTTAGACATGTATAGATTATATATAGTAGCTTACTATTAAATAAAAAAGTAAAAAGTAAGTAGTAAAAAGTAAAAAGTAAAAAGTAAAAAGCTATTAAGTAAGTTAATGCTAAAAGTAAAGTGTAAAAAGTTAGTGCTAGAGGTAATACTAAGAGTAAAGAAGAGCAGAAGGTTAAGAAACAGCCTGCCTTTATATGCTGTAAAACACTAGCTGTTAGAAGTAGTTACTATTATGTGTATAGTAGGTGCTAGCTTAATTAGTAGGTGTAATTTATGTTAAGATAATATAAGTTGTAAAGCACCTTAAATAAGTAAAAAGAGAATAAAATTAGCTTAAAAAAGGTAAATAAAGTAAATATTATAACTATAGCTATATTTATAGTTATAAATAAAGTTATAAGCGCAGCAACACTTATAAAGAAGGCAGTAGTTATAAAAGTAAATATAAATATAACTATAAAAAAAAAATTAGCTTAAAAAAAATAAATAAAGTAAAGAAAGCTATAATTATAATAAAGACTACATGTAAAGTTATAATAATAGGTGTAATTATAAATGCAAAGATAGACATTAGCTGTAACATACACGCTTAATATTATAGACTGCCTAATCTAGAAAGGTTGCAGCCCTTACTATAAAACACTAGGACTAGCGCGCTTAACTGTCCTCTGTCCTCTTACACTCTCTGCTGCTAACCTCTATTATAGTGTAAGTTACCTAGTAAAACTTACTAATTAAATTACTACACTTAATTACTTTTACTATTTTTTTTTACTTTAGATAATAAACTATGTTATATTTTAAATTAAGACTAACTTACACTATTTATTACTTCTAGCGCTAGCTAACCTGCTCTTAGTGCGCCTAGATAAGCCCTACAACCTGCATAACAACCTTTATTACTCTCCCCTTTAAAATAACTACTAAAATAGCCCTAAATGCTATGCTTTTAAAGTTAGTAATACACTTTTCTATACTTTACTATTACTATAATCCCTTGTCTAATATAGCTGCACTAGTCCTCCTCTAACTTTACTCTTAGTAAGCTAAGACCTACGCTGCTTTTATAATATACTATTAGATTAAACTTTACATAACTATATATTTATAGCTAAAGAAGTAATATTAAATAACACTTATCTACATAATAAAGTTTTAATAAATAAAAATAAAAAGAAAGCACTTTTAGTTATAAGTGCTAAACTAGGTTAGCTACTGTTATTATACTATATAGTAACATTAAATAAAGACAGAGGATCTAATAGTATATATGCTAATAAAAACAACATATCTGCAGTTATAAGACATAACATAGCAGACAACTCTAATATAGACAGTAGACATAGACCTGCAGGGCTAATAGAGACAGGCGCCTTCTCTGCAGACAAGACGCCTACAAAAATAGCAGTAACTACTACTTGCCTATAAATGCGCTTATAATAGGCTGCATATAATTAAAAAGCGTGTGTAGCCTATAACATAACTTAGTTATCTTTATCTTTTAAAGCAAGTCTTAAAAGAGTAAAGAGAGTGCTACTTTACTAAAAAATAGTTAAATTTAATAATAAGTCTTTATTACTTTTTTTTTATATATTACTTAGGGAACTGTTGCTAATAAAGCGCACAAACACTATCTATAATACTGCAAAAAAAAGCGTAGAAGCCTAGCCTATATATATTAAAATATTACTACTGCAGTAAAACACTAGTATTAAAAAAGTATTTCTAAGTAAACACTATACTAAACTTTATAGCATTTTAAGCTTTTTTAACTTTATAGGCTAGTTTTTATTAAAACTTAACTAGTATAAAAATAAATCTAGGTAGCAAAATAAAAACTTTATTAACTATAAATATAAAAGAACTAAGCCCTTATAATGTATTTTTATTATTAATATAAATAAAGAGTGCTACTTTACTATATTTAACCTAAATTTGCTTAAGGGCAACTTTAGCCTTAGCTTTTAGTAAAGGCGCAGTTAGCTGCGCAACTAGACTTAGCTTCTAGGTATTTTTAACTAGAAATAAATTATAGCTAGTACAGCACCTTTCTAGTAGCAAAGGTAAACTTTAAGTTAATAAAATTATAAGCTTATTTTAGAAATACTAAAGAATAAACTTCTAGTAGCACTTTAATATAATTAGATCTAACTACTTAAGGCAGATACTCTTATGCAACTAAAGCTCTACTTTTAACTATTCTAGCACTATTAATATGCCTAGTAGTTTATAATAAGCTAACTAGACCTGCTTCTATACATCTTAACTAGCTAATATTTTTTACTTTACCTAGTTTATTGCTGTCTTTACTAGTGTGCTAGTATAGTTAGAGTAATTACCCTTAGACAAGTCTAACATAGTAGACATAGTATAAAGCATAAATAATAAACACTAACTTATTTTATATTAACTTTTTTTTTTTTTACTAGCTTACTAACTTTATAACTGCTTTAATTTAAAGCAGTTTACTAGCCCTCTTCTAAGGCAGTTAAAGGCATAATATAAAATAAATAGTATAGTAGTTGCATATTATCTAGGTCTTCTTACTTTATAACTAAACTGCTAGATTAAGTCTCTAATATTATTTATAATTAAAATTAACTACTAATAGACATGCTAGACATTAGATAGATCTATACTTATTCTAAGCGCAGTTATAGTAATAGTAACTTAGATTAAAGACTTATCTTTTAAGAAATTAGTATATATTTAAGCTTAGTTAAACTTTAACATGTGCTTTATATATACTACTAACACTAATTAAATATCTATAAGTAGATAGCTTTTTTTTAAAAGTTAACTTTAAAAAAGCTAGGCTAAAGTAGTAATTTTATTTTTTTTATCTAGAAATATAATTATTTTTAAAATGTGTAAAAAGATAATTTATACTATTTCTATATTAATTTCTACATCTATATAGTTTAAAAGCTAGTTATATAACATCTAGCAGCTAGTTAAAATTAGAACAATTCTAATAGTAATCTCTAGCCTATTAATAAAGGTGTGTATAATTTTTAGCTGCATAGAAGTGTTATTATTACTAGTTGCTAGCGCTTAAAAACATCTACTTTTAAAAAGCTAGGCCTTAGTTGCAGCATCTAAGGTTGCTATACATGTAAAAAAAAGAGTTATAAAACACATTATCTAACAAAGCTTATAAAACTAGATATATACTATTTAGAATTTACACTACTGCTAAATAACATAGCACTTGTTAATTATAACTAGTTAAACTTAGTTTATAAAGCTGCTTATAAAGAAAAAATAATAAAACACTAAAAAGATTACCTACTTAAGGCTAAAAAAAATATACATATAATGTCTTTTAAAAATTTTACTAAAAAGTTTAAGATTAAAATCTTTTATTTTTATAGTAATAAAGCATAGATAAGCTCTAAGATATTTTATAATTTTTTTTTTTACTTTTTTTTAAGCTTTAATAACAGGATAATCTAGAGTGTTATATACCTTATTATTACTAAATACACATGCAGTGTAATACTCTTACTAAACCTAGTCTTTACAACTAGAATTATATTACTTAAACTAAAGATAAGGCGTTAGACAACATAGACCTACTTAGTATGTAGTTCCCTTTTACTAAGTAAAAAGAAAAAAGTATTTTAAATAAAAAGCTTTTATAAGCTAACACTATATAGTTTTTAACATTAAACTATAACTATATAAATAGTTACAAGGATATTATTATCTTTATTAAATAAAAGAATATGCGCAATTTTTTCTTATACAGCTTAGATTTCTGTTAGTATAGCGCTCTCTAGTGTTCTAGTAAAGGACCTAAGGTCTTGTTAATAAGGTGCCTAGTAACACTTAATAAGTAATACTTAATTATAATAAGCGCGCCTTTTACTATAATTTACTAGACTAGGTAACACTTATGCATCTACTAAATAACTTAATTATAGATTAGAACTATTCTACTTATACTACATATTACTATTTTAAATTTGTGCAGCAGCTTTTAAACTTAGCATGCTTTATTTAAAACAGAGAGCGTGTTCTAAAGGCTAAATTAAAGTAGGTTAGTTAATCTTAGCTATTATTAATAGTTAAACGTAAGTAGATAGACTAGTAAAGGACAGGGTTAAAAAAAACAGTTACGTGTTAGAACATGTGCAATGCTAAGCTTATAATTTTTATAGTTAGAATATTAGAAATTTATTTAAAAATAGTCTAAAGTAGATTATATATACCTTTTAAGTAATTAATTCTAATTATAGGCGCTGTAATAAGCTGTGTGTAATAGTATCTTATATAAAAGTTTCTAGTAAGTTAATAGACAAAGCTTTGCACACATTGCGCTGCACTAAAGTCCCTTAGACAGCAGCTAAGAAGGAAGAAGCCCTAGCAGGGGTCTGAAAGTATCTATACTATTTGTGTACTAGTGTCTTCTTGGCATGCCGTCTGAGCTAGCTGAGATAAGGAAAAAGATCATGGGGCGACGTGACTCAGCCTTCAGGTTATCTTACAAGTCAGCCGCCCCACAGATGATTTTGCGCTAATACTATTTTAGATTAGACAAAACTTCTAAAACTTCTAAGCTAATTAAAACTTCTAGAGTCTTCTAGGCTAATTAGAGGCTAATTACTAATAACATGTAAAATTATCTGTAAAGCGTCTAAAAAGAAATAAAGCAAGTTTATATGTATTTTAGTTTATAAATTTATTAAATTATATAATAGCACTATACTAGCATTAGTATTTATTAAAATGTTTAATATAATTAAAAATAAAAGTATTTATTCTTATAATAAGCATATTTTAAGACATATTTAACACTATTTAAAAAGTAAAGTACATTATTAAATATGTTTTTAACATGTTATATGTCTTAGCTATTAACTATTTATTTTTATTTTATTACTTTTGTTAACACTACATGTTGTATCCCTCTATAACTATAGAAGCTAAGGCACACATGCCTTCTTTATTACCTTCTGTAATTAAAACTTTAGTGTAAATAAGTGTAAGTGTGCAGTTATAGTTATTAGTACACCTATGCTTAACCTACTGCATTATATAACCTAGTTAATAAAAAGAGTGTTAGAGATCTTACACTTTTAAAAAACTTTTAAAAACTTTTAAAAACTTTTAAAAACTTTTAAAAACTTTTAAAAACTTTTAAAAACTTTTAAAAACTTTTTAAAACTTCTAAGAACTTCTAAAAACTTCTAAGGACTTTTAAAAACTTTTAAAGTATAGTAAAAAAAAAAGTAAAAAAAAATAGGCGTTTAAAATAATAAAAAAGTAGAAAAAAGTAGAGACACTAAAATGCTTTAAATGTAATAAGTTAGAGCTTTATTTCTTTAAGCTTTTAGCTTTAAATTAATTTTATTTTATTTATAAAGTTAAAAAATCTTCCTAGCCTTATCTTAGTAGCTAGGGATGTCTATAATGTTAAATTCTAAGAAGACGTTCTTTGCGCGTGTTTTATATAAATTTTTTATAAAAAAAAGATAATAAGCACTAATAATAGTAGCTTATTACTATATAATAAGTAAGTTTATACCTTAAAGTAACTAATATTTAACTATAAAGATACTTTTTTAATTACTTAGACTAGTTTTAGTAAAAGCATAATTTTCTACACTTATTTAGTGTTAACTGCTAAAATTACTATCTAAATTATTTTACTAAATAAGCTTAAAAATAAGCAGCTAGATAAAATATAATAACTAAAAAGATCTAAGCTATGCATTATTAATGTGTAGAGTAGGGCTAGTTAGTAAAAACTATTTACTTAAATTATTAATTGTCACGGTCGGCATGCTCAAGCTATAAGCAAGAGGTGGTGTAACTCAACTAGATTAAACTAAGGAGCAGAGGAGCTGCTCTGCGAGTTTAAATATACATGTGTGCCCCCTGCTAAGGCGCTACTCGTAGCACTAGCGTGCTACTCGTTGCGCAAGCGAGGGAGCTGATGCCGCAGAGCATGTGAGGCGGTACACGCTGTCACATTAATAGAGAATTTACTTATTTACTTATAAAGCTAAAGTAGGCTTCTAGTAAAGCTTTTTAGAATATTTTAAAAAATCTAAAGTTATAGTTTTAAATTAAATTAGTAGCTATTAATAAATATTATTTTATATTAAACTAAAAAAATTTTAACTTATATTTATAATGCTAAGTTAACTATAAGTTATACTTTAAAAAAATGTTGTCTAGTTTACTTATTCTGCTATATTAGACAGTACTACAGAGGATGCAGTCTTATGCTACGCTAGTTTCTGTCTGCTAGGCTGCTGTATGTACTAGACTAAGGTTATCTATATATTAGTTAATTACTTTAATGTTACTATTTTAGTAGTTTTTTTACTATAAAGTAAAGTTAACTTATAAGATAGTTTTTATTTTTTTTAAAAAAAAAGTGTCTTAAGCAGGTGTACTAATTTTAAAAAGATCTTTAAAATAGTTATATTTATTAATAAGTGTATATTTATTTAGTTAGCTATAGTGTAGTTTTACTTAATACTTTTTTATTTAATAGAAAAACTAGAACTTTATAACTAGTATATAACTAATATTAATAATAGTTTATAGTGTATGTATAACATAGTAAAGATGTTTACTATAAATATGTAAAAATATAACTAAAATAAGTGTTATTCTAAGTTTAAAAAGCTAATATTTTATATTTAAATTATAGTAGCTACTATCTTACTAGGTATAAGTGTTAATATCTTTAACATTAACTATGTTATATGCTAGAAGTTCTTAATTATAAAAAGCCTTTTAGATCTTTAGTAGCATGCTAGGCGCAGTAAACGCGCACTTAGTTAATTAAGTACTATGTATATATTTTTACTATATTAGTTATTTAACTTTAAGAGTTTATATAAACTAAGCGTTTTACTACTTTACTCTAAATAAAATAAATAGCTTTTAAGAAGAAAAATAGTATAAAATTAGTTACTAGTTAATTAAGTAAAAGTATATAGTTAATTAGCTTAAAGCTTTACACTAGGTAATACTAGCAACATAAATAGTGTTTACTTATAAAAGTCTAGCTAAGAAACTACTAGGTTAGACTAGCCTTTTACTAGATATTAGACAAAGTTTAATATATAGGCCTAAGCAAACATAAGTAATTACTAGATAAATATAGCTAATAGTCTATATTACTATAAAAGTATTTTATTTTAACTAAAAGAGTATAATGTCTTTTTAAAAGATAGATTTATTATTATACTAGGTTTCTGCTATTTAAAGTGCAACATTACACTTTTTATGCTAGCTACACTACTGCTAGAGCTTTTAAGTGTAGTTTTTACTCTAAAGATAAGTACACTTTCTGCTTTTATACTTATTACTTTTAATAAGTAGGCTAGAATTTAGGTAGAGAAACACTATAGTAACTTTATATATTAAGCACCTCTACTTTTATCTATGTATATAAAGACATGCTTATAATAAAAGCTATTATAATACTATAAAATTAAGTATACTATTAAAGTAGATTTTATAGTTAATAAAATATGTAAGTATATTTTATTTATATTTAGTTAAAAACATTTTAGAACTAATACTAAAGCACTTTATAATGTACTTTTAAGCATAGTAGTGTTTATAAATATATGTTTAGTTTATTATAAAAAAAAGCTATAACACTAGTGTATAAAGCAAAATTAATTTAGTTAAGTTTATGCTTTATTATTTATAAAAAATTTAAGTATAGATTATGTTACTTAAATCTATTAATAAAATAACACTTTTACTAAAAAGGTAGCACTGTAACATACACTGCAGGCTGCATCTGCATCCTCTAGTAGCTGCGTTATCCTCTAGCTAGTTGTATTAGACAATACTTATATAACTGTAAGTGCCTTTACCTTAACTGTACTAAAAATACTACCTTTAAATAACATGTTATATAGTGTTATTTATATAATTATATTAAGCCTTACTTAAAAAGTTATATATTTATAAAGTCTTGTAGATAACTTTTTTTAGCATGTAGTCTAAGTTCTTTAGGATGTTTAAAAGTAGGCTAATAGTAGGCTAGTAATGTTAACTGCTAGCACTAGTTAATCTAGTTAGCTAGAGCCCCTAGAAGACAAGAGTTTACTAGTAATAGTACATAATAATATAAGTTACAGTAGGTAAAATAAGCTATATATACATAAGGTAGCTGTAAACACTACGCTATTATAACTCTAAGCAGCATTAGTAAATATAAATAAAAATATATTATATTACTAAAAAAAGTTTTTAGTTTTTTACTAGTATTCTAAAGCAAAAGAGTGTAATATATAACTAATAAAAAAAAAAGCTATTTAATGTATTATAAATTATGTTATTAGCCTAAGCATTTTTTTAAAAGCTTTAATTTTTTACTTTATGCCTTAATTAGCTTAAAAGTTTATAAAAGTTTTAAAGCACTTAAAATATCTATAATGTTTAAAGTAAAATTATAGTTTATAGTAATCTAATTAGTAAAAGTTAGCTAAAGTTTTAAAGTATTCTATAATTTAAAAAAGTACTATATGTTATAAAGTCTTTATTAGTCTAAAAGTTTACAAAAGTTTTAGAAGTTAGTAAAAGTAAAAATATAGTAAAGTTACTATAGTAAAAGTATAACACATGTAACTTACTAGTAACTAATAAATAGTAATATAAATAACACTATATTATAAGTTTAACTTTAACTATAACATTAACATGTTTTACTTTTAGTCTCTTTTAAAAGCCTTAAGTTTTATAACTTAAAATAAACATTAAGCTATAGCAGTAGCTACTGCTTTAGGCTATAAAGTAACTTATAGTAGGCGCATTTTCTACTTCTTATAAGCTATTAGTTGCTGTTACTGTTTTTATAGTAGTTATAGTTAAAGGTATAGGTTGCTAATATTAGTATAGCTGCTATTGCTATTGCCCTTGCCCTTACCTTTACTCTTACCTTTGCCTCCCTCCTACCCTCCTTGTCTGCCTCTGCCTCCCTCCTCCTCCTCCTCTACTACTACTACTACTACTACTACTACTACTACTACTACTACTACTACCTTCTCCTCCTTCTTCTTCTTCTTCTTCTTCTTCTCTTTTTTTTTTTTTTTTTTTTTACTACCTTTTAATAATAACAATAATAATAATAACAAGGTCTAGCAGCTGTTTAGAGACAACCCTCCCTCTTTAGCTGCTCCCCTCCTCTCTCCTCCTCCCCCTGCTGTAGTGGTGCCTGCGCCTGTGCCTAGCTTACAAGGATACTACACCTAGGGTTAACAGGTAAACCCTGTTTACTAGGAAAATAGCAAGTAGTAGTTTACTCTAGAGGCTATAAGGTCTACTTTATAAAAAAAGGCAAACACAGTTTACAGTTATATAGGCTAAATTATAAAAATAGAGTTAAGTAAGTAGTTACTAAGTAATTAATAGTGCGCTTACTATTAAAAAAAAAGTTAAAAGTACTAGTGTTATTCTAATAACACTAAGTTATAAGTTAAGTATGCTAGATTAACTTATGCTTATTATTATACTAACTTTTATAAAAGTAGTTACATATTTTTAACTTACTATAAAAAAAACCTGTAGGCAAAACTGCCTTCTAGACTTAAGAAAATAAAGTATTATCTTTTAGCACTAAAAGAGCTACTTTTTTCTCTACCTTCTAGAGGTGCTAGCAGTATTGCTGTGTAATAGGTATTAGGTGTTAATAAATAATAACTTTTATGTATATTTTTACTACAGCAGCTTTAAACTATCTTTAGAGTAGCTTTAAGTACTATATAGAAAAAAATGCTAAAGTGTTAAAGTTAAGTTAACTTAGTAAAGTGTCTTTTACTATTTAAGTTTTAACTTTATGCTAGCTTTAGCTAGTGTCTTAAAAAGATTTAAGTAATAAGGCTTAGTAAAATAATATTAATATATAATAACTTTTATAACATGGTCCACAAGCAAATGTTCAACACAAGCAAGTGTTCCGCCCCACCACTAAATTTAACTTTAAAGACTATTAATTTAACAATGTAAAAATATACTATATAAAATAAACTACTATAGAATTATTTAATATCCTTACATGTATAAGAGTTATGCCTAGGCTTGTTGCAGCGCTTGCAGCGCTGTGCGCGCGCTGCGCTGCTTTTAGCAGTTAACTCCTCCTAAGGCATTTTGCTACCTTCTGCTATACTAGCAAGCTTCTAAGTACTTAACTTAAAGCCTTAATAACTTATTAGAGTTTTTTTTTTCTAAATTTACTTTTTTTTACACTGCTTACGCTTTATAGCTGCCTTATAGGCCCTCTCTAGAGTAGCTGCTTAATTGCGCTGTAAAACAGTAATATAAGCTATTTTAGTAGCGCCCTTACTTAGCTGCTTTGCTAGATTAAGCATAGCAAAAAAAAAAATTTTAATGCTTTTAAATTTAATTATATAGTAGAGTTAACTAAGCCTTAACTTTATAAAAATTACTAAGTGTTTAAGCCTTCTAGGTAGTATTTAGTAGTAGAGTAGCTAGCTAATTAGGTAGCTGTATATTAAGCTTTAAAAGCACTAGCTTTAGGTTAAATAGAACTAGTCCTATAGCTTTAAAGCCTACACAGATATTATCTATTATAATTAAGCAACTAAATGCTGCTTTAAAGGCTAGTAGAAAAGTTAGCTTATTAATATAGTTAATCTAGTAGCAGATTAACTAGCTAATTTTAGTACTATACACGCGCTTTAACAGCAAAAAGCAGCTAACGTTAAGCAGCTATAGAATATGTGACGCGTGTGCTAGCATACAGAGCGCTATAATACGCCTCTGCTTACAGAGCTCTAAGAATTTAATAAAGTAATAGCTCTTATAGCTATTAAAAATAAGCAGCTGCTATAAGCCTACTAAGTAATTTTTTATGTGCAGATTAAAGTGCTTTAGCTATGTAATTTTATATTTATTAGTTATTTAGCTATTATTACTAATATTAATAGCTTAGTCCTTTAGTATATCTTTATCTTTATACTAGGCAAATAGGTAATGCTTACCTTTAAAAATTACATATAAAGGTATTGCCTACTTATCTGCGTTAATGCCTGCAATAACTGTCACCTATTTATAGTTACCTAGCTGTATAGCCTTTAGCTAATTATATTTATCTATGCCTATAATAACTATTTAGCTTAATATAACCCCTATCTAAAAGCCTATCTTATTAAAATTATACATGTCTTAATCTATAATGCTGTACTTTAATTATGTAGCCTTTATAAGCTTAAACTACTTACTTATAATTACTAGATCTTTGCATTTTACTTATTAGTAATTATATAGTTAGCTAAGGTAAGTTTTAACTGCTAGTGTACGCGCAACAAAGTTAGATAGCTAGTTAATACCTGCTAGTAGAGCGCTGCGCTTAGTAAGAAGCTTGTTAGCTATCTCTTGTACAGCACCTAGAGTAGGCGCAAATCCTTAGGAATCTAGATTAAGTATATGCTTAATAATTACCTCCTCTTCTAGCTTTATAAGCTTCTTGTTGTTAGCTATACAGTCACGTTGCATAGTTATCTCTGCGCGTTGTTAGCAGAGAGCTATTTAATTAACATTATAAAGTGCTGCAGCGCGCCTTTTAGTTAAAAACATGTTTTTATTAAAAGCTTAAATAGCTAGGTTAATTCTAGCCTCTTTTAAAGATAATTAATTGTATAGTTGTTAATGCATCACAGTTAGTAGTAGGTTAGCTGCGTTTTAGTGGTGGGGCGGAACACTCGCTTGTGTTGAACATTCGCTTGTGGACCATGTTATACACCTTTATTACAGTAGCTTTAAACTGTCTCTAAAGTAGCTTTAAGTACTATATAAAAAAAGACGCTAAAGTGTTAGAGTTAGGTTAACTTAGTAAAGTGTCTCTTACTACCTAGGTTTTAACTTTATGCTAGCTTTAGCTAGTATCTTAAAAAAATCTAAGTAACAGAGCTTAGTAAAGTAACATTAATATATAATAACTTTTATATACACTTTTATTACAGCAGCTTTAAACTGTCTTTAAAGTAGCTTTAAGTACTATATAAAAAAGAACACTAGAGTGTTAAAGTTAGGTTAACTTAGTAAAGCGTCTCTTACTATCTAGGTTTTAACTTTATACTAGCTTTAGCTAGTGTTTTAAAAAAAATCTAAGTAATAAAGCTTAGTAAAATAACATTAATATATAATAACTTTTATATACACTTTTATTATAGCAGCTTTAAACTATCTTTAGAGTAGCTCTAAGTACTATATAAAAAAGAACACTAAAGTGTTAGAGTTAAGTTAACTTAGCAAAGCGTCTTTTACTATTTAGGCTTTAACTTTATGCTAGCTTTAGCTAGTGTTTTAAAAAGGCTTTAAAGTAAAGCTTATTAAGACAGCTTATATTTTTAGTAGCTTAAGAATAGTTAGTCTAAGCCTTAGTTTTTTTAAAGTTTAGAGTTTAAACTATACTACTTTAACTACTAGTATTTAACTAATACTTACACAGCTTCTAGCTTAACTTCTACTTATACTAGAATAGTGTTTAACTTCTGTATATATAGTAAATATAGCTTTTACTATAGCAACAGCAACAGGTATTTTAATAAGTATAATAGTAGAAGCAGTAGACATAGTGCTTATAATATTTACTATTACTACTTTACTATTAAATAAAAGGTAAAGTAGCTTATACACTAGTATGTCTAATTAGTAATAATCTTCTAAGACTTATAAATAAGCTTAAAGTAAATAAATATTACACTAGTGTACTTATCTTATAATAATAACTTTAGCGCTTATAATATTCTTATTATAAACACTACCTTATACTATAGTAACGCTACATACTTTATACTTATGCTAGGTAAAAACTTTTATGCTAACACTACCTTATATTTAAGTAGTTATACATGTAATGTATATAATAACTTTAACCTACAAGCTACCTAGTTAATAAAAATAGTTTAATAGACATAGTTTAATAAACATAGTCTAATAGACACAGTTTAATAGACATAGCTTTATAAAAATACTAAAATAAAAATGCTTTAATAGACACACTTTAATAAACTCACTTTAATAGACATAGTTTAATAGACACACTTTAATAAACATAATTTAATAGACATAGTTTAATAGACATAGCTTTATAAAAATGCTAGAATAGAAACACTTTAATAGACACAGTTTAATAGACGCAGTTTAATAGACACAGTTTAATAGACGCAGTTTAATAGACACAGTTTAATAGACGCAGTTTAATAGACACAGCTTTATAAAAATGCTAGAGTAGAAACGCTTTAATAAACACACTTTAATAAACACAGTCTAATAAACATAGTTTAATAGACATAGCTTTATAAAAATGCTAGAATAAAAACACTTTAATAGACACGCTTTAATAGACATACTTTAATAAACATACTTTAATAAACATAGTTTAATAGACATAGTTTAATAGATATAGCTTTATAAAAATGCTAGAATTAAAACACTTTAATAAAAACGCTTTAATAAAAGCGCTTTAAGAAATGCTTATAGATAGGCTTTTTTAATGTTATATATAACTCTATAATTCTACTGTCTACAAACTCCTGTAAACTTGTACAAACTTTTAAAAACTTTTATAGACTTCTAGAAACTTCTATAGACTCTTAGAAACTTTTATAGACTCTAGGAAACTTCTGTAGACTTCTAAAAACTTTTTATGTAATTATAAAAGGCTATTAATTATTAAAACTTTTATTAGCTTCTAATCTAATTAGTAGCACTACTAGTAATTACTAGGTCTATAATTACATTAAACTTATCTCTAACTATGCGCGTGTACTTAGTAATATTAGTAAACTTAGAATTATCTATAGTGTTAAGTTAGGCAGTTAGATATAAAAGGTCTATAAAGCCTTAAAGCTGCACATGCGCGCAGTTAAATTTATTAACCTCTACCTTAAGCATATCTATTCTAGTAGTGTATATATTAAATAAGTTAAAGAACTTATAGCTTACTAAATTATTTAGGTTTTAAAGCACTACTAATTAATTTATAATAAATGTTTAAGCTAAAAGAAACATGTTTTAAATAGTAATAGTAAAAGTATAACTACTAAGCATATCTTTACTAAAGACCTTTTTTAACACTATCTACACTTTTCTTACTTAAACATTATAAAGGTAAGTTTAGTTAAACACTTAATTAATATTATATATAAAGTTTTTATAGTTCTTTAAATTAATTTTACAGCTATAGTTAAAATACTTTAGGCCTAGATTAATTAGCTTAAACATGTTTTTCTATTTATACTAGTTTATAAGACTAGATGCAAGGATAGCATGCTGTAACTTTATAGTGTTAGCTAGCAAAAGAAGCTAGTAATACTAAAGCATTTTCTAGCTATAATTTGTCTACTTAGCGCTAAAGAAAATAATAATAAAAGAATCTATAAAGTGTTATAATATGCTAATATTACTATACCTAACAGTATAGTGTACTGTAAGGAAGAGCTTAATCTTCTAAAGCATGTAACACATAGTACAGAACTTAACATTATCTACACTAGCGCTAGAACTTTACACCTAACACCTAAAAGTAATAGTGTGTATGTTTTTAACTAACTATAAAAAATTATTTACTAAAAGATTTTTAATAGTGTTTTTTATATAACTAAAGCGCTTTAAAAAAAACTTATTAGTTATATGTTTTAAAAAAAAGTGTTAGTGTTACATAGTAGTATAGAATAGTATAGTAACATAGAATATAAACCTCTAAATAACTAATAGTTTTAGCAGATAGTATTTACTATTATTCTATGTAAGCTGCATTTAACACTACATAATAACATCTAACTTAATAGTATAGTGTGCAACTTTATTTACTATAACTAGGCTTTAATATGTTTAGCTAATAGTTAATAAAAAGTTTATTTACATATAAAACTATATAGGAACACTAAGTAACTACTACTTTTTATTATATAGTTAAGTTACTTAAACTTGTTTACTTTATATTAAGTAAATATTACACACTATAAGCTAATTACTATAGCATAACTAAAAGTAATTATTAAAATTATTACTAAAAATATTAGTAAAGTTATTAAGTATGTTTAAACTTAATTAATCTAGCTAAATAGTATTATAGACTTTATAAGTTTTACTAATAAACTTTTTTTTATTAAATATAGCACTTAACTAATAATACTTAGTCTTAACTAAAAGTAAGTAGTCTAAAATAGAGAATACTAGGTATTTAAAAAATGCTTTACTACTAAAAACATGTAATATAGCTCTTAGGTAAAAACACTTAATTAAATTAGTAATAAGACTTTAAAATATGTTATTATTAATACTATCTAGCCTATCTAATCTAGGGCTAAGTATAATGTCTTTAAAATCTAAAGAAACTGCTAGGTTGTGCATAGACTAAGTAAGACTAGACTTAGGTAGCTTAGAAGCTAAAATAGCTACAGCATTTATTATGCTTTGCATAGTAGCTGTATAGCCTGCCTTCTTATAGCGCGTGTAATCTATAAAGTTAATGTTGTTATATATAAGTACTAGCTTTAAGTTTTTTATAAAAACTTATAATTTATTTTTTTTAGCACTATTAGTTTTATTAGCTTAAAAGTTTATAAGTAATTTTAGAAGTTTTAGAAGTTCTAGAAGTTTTAAAAGTTTTAGAAGTTTTAGAAGTATTAAAAGTATTAAAAGTATTAGAAGTATTAAAAGTACTAGATAGTATATATACTTAAGCTTTTTCTACAACTTTATTTATTAGCTTATTAGTATAATAATATAAATAATATAACTTAAATCTACTTAAGACTTTAATTACACAACACTTTATTTTAGACTTAATAAAATAAGTATCTAGCGTAAATGCTAAAGTGTTTAATCTCTTCTTAGCCTAAAAAAAGTATATAATACTAGTAATAATAAACACACGCTTTTTAATTGCATTAGACTTATTAGCACTCTAGTAGCTTACATATCTCTAGCGTAAATTACATAATATACTTATAATAAAGTTATACTAAGTTAGTGCTTAATTCTAGATAGTTTAACTAGCATTATTAAAGTTAAGTGTTAATATATTTATATTAAAATTAAAATTTTTAAAGTATATTTTTTATACTAGCTAATTTAGCTCTAAAGTGTAATAATTTATTACATTTTTTATATAAAAAACTTTTATTTTAAAAAGTAAGTTTATTAAAGTCTTTAGCATATGCTGCCTATTACACACTTTATAATACTAGTAATGCTAAAGAAGTGTATTATTCTTTTTATTATTTACTTATTCTAGCATAAAGTTTTAAAAGCTTTATTAGACAGTCTGCAATGTGTCTACTATATACTGTAACTTTTTATGCTGCAACATAGAACTACAACGCTGCGTAGAGGCGCTAGAGATCTTACTTGCCTAGGTAAAGTTACTAAAAGCACCTATATTATTATTATAGTTTATAGGTTAATTTAGCATAAACATATTTTTATTTTATTTAATTAAAAAGTTACTTATTAGCTAAAAAAGCTTAGGAGGTAGGCTTAATAATAAAAAAAAGTTACTAAATAAAGCTATAGTTAGCGCGTTTGCTAGTGCGTCTACTAGCATGTTAGATAGAGTGCTAGCATTATCTATATTTAATATATATTATAAAGCAAAACAAGCGCTTTATAGTAATAGTAATTTTAAGAATTTTAACATAGTATTAGAGGGTAAAGTACACTATTAAAGATAGCAACACTAATAGCTAATAAATAAATTAAAATATATATAAATAACTACTATTTTCTTTTAAACTTTTAAGATAGAATTACCTCTCTTTTATTTAGTGTGTTCTAATTAGTTTAGAAGTTTCTAGAAGTTCTTAGAAGTTTTAATTAGCTTAGAAGTTTTAAAAGTTCTGTCTATTTCTAAATAAGTTAAGGGCGATTCTAGGTTAAGGGTCTGACTCGTGAGATAAGTCGTGGGTAACTTCGACAAGTCCTTTAGCTTTACAGGATCATCCATGCAACGTGAAGTTGCAGAGCGGAGTTTTGATGCGCCGTGGTTCGATGGTCAGGCAGCCTTCCTATTCGCTCGAAAGTGAACTCGCACAAGGATGAATCGACAAGAATTTCTTTGCGACAAGGGATGACGTCACAGATGGAATTTCGATGACTGGAACTGCGCGATGACCGTCTAAAAGTTTTGGGGGCCCCTTGGCGAACCACGGTCGCTCCTTCATGGCAAAGCTTAGACAAGCTTCAACTTTGTGCAAATATCAAAATGGGTTTTGGCTTGTGTCTGGTTGTCACGAATGTTTTATATCTCGAGGAATTGCAATCTCTCCTCATTTTGGCACGCTGGCCACGAATGTGAACACCAACATACAAAATGGGATAGACGTCACTTCTCTCCGTGCCCTGTTCGGATCCACACCATTCCCGAGGTCTCTCGGACTCTCGCGGCTCGTGCTCCTCTGACCCACAGTTCTGTGCAACTTGCAACCGTTTGACGCCATTTGACAGGCTCAAACTACGCGAGATCCTTTTGTCGCCTTCCATGGCTTGCAGACCAGTCGAACTTCCGTCGGCTAGAATATGTGAGATGACGAAATATCACCAATGCCCGTGACCTCTTTCCTTCTCATCCCCCCTCTCTTAGTTTTCTAACCGTCTCAGTATTTACCTCTTAGTTGCCTCTTCTCATTGTGAACAGCTTTCCTTCTCCTCATCTCTCCAGACTTGAACCCTGCAATCAAGACCAGGGAGGGAGGAGTTCTGGAGCTATTAATATTAATCGTTGTACCCACAATCTTCCCCTGCCATTCGTGTATACACCTCCAACCTCGACCATAACCATGACAGACAACCAGGTGGCATTCAACGAGCCAAACTTTAGCAACTCTAATGGCAATGAGGCTGAGAAGAAGTCCGAGATCACCGATGATGATGATGCGCACAACGAGACCCACGAGAACACCGATGCTGGATCCACATCCGATGAAGACCGAAAGTTCCACGAAAAGTATGGAACTTATGACCGCTATGAGATCACTGAAGAAGATTGCTATGATGAACTCGGATTCAGCTATCCTACTTGGAAGAAATGGATGATTATCACGGTTGTATTTCTTGTCCAAGTTTCTATGAACTTCAACACTTCGCTTTATTCCAATGCCATTACCGGGATCTCCGAAGAGTTCAGTGTGAGCACTCAAGCAGCAAGAGTGGGTGCTGCCATCTTCCTCATTACGTATGCTTTTGGTTGCGAGCTCTGGGCTCCCTGGTCTGAGGAACTTGGTCGCTGGCCGATTATGCAGCTCTCGCTATTCCTCGTCAACATTTGGCAAATTCCAGTGGGAATCGCTCCTAACTTTGGTACCATTCTAGTCTGTAGGGCCTTAGGCGGCTTTTCTTCTGCTGGCGGCTCTGTGACTCTAGGCATGGTGGCAGATATGTGGGAGGCTGATACACAACAATACGCTGTGGTATGTTAAAGATTCTCCTCGTGTCAAGCCTGGGCATGGAAACTTACTTTCTCAATTAGGCATATGTTGTCTTCTCTTCCGTTGGTGGTTCAGTCCTTGGACCCATTGTAGGCGGTTTTGTCGAGGCATTTCTCCCCTGGCGTTGGAATATCTGGATTCAACTCCTCTTCGGAGGAGCAGTACAAATTGCTCACTTTTTTCTTGTTCCCGAGACCCGCTCAACTGTCATGATGAACAAGATTGCCAAACGAAGGAGAAAAGAAGGGGAGAAGGACGGAAAGCCAGTCAATATTTGGGGACCCAATGAATTGACACCCTTCAAAAACCGTTTCTCGATGCGAGAAATCCTGATCACTTGGATCCGTCCATTCCGTATGTTCTTAACCGAACCAATCGTCCTGACGCTTTCGCTCTTGTCTGGCTTCTCCGATGCTCTCATCTTTATGTTCTTGCAATCCTACTCTTTGGTGTACAAGCAATGGGGATTTTCAACTGTAGCCATCGGCCTTTCGTTCATTCCCATTGGAATCGGGTATGTCCTTGCATGGCTTTCATTCATGCCCGCCATCAGACGCAATATCAAAGTGCGCCACAGCCGCCCCGAGGATGAAATAGCACAGTACGAATCACGCCTCTGGTGGCTCTTGTTTACAGCCCCTTGTCTACCTATTGGCCTGATTGGCTTCGCGTGGACGTCGACAGGCCCGCCCATCCACTGGATTGGATCTATGATCTTCAGCGCCGTCATCGGTATCGCAAACTACAGCATCTACATGGCCACTATCGACTACATGATTTGCGCATACGGACCTTACTCTGCATCTGCAACCGGAGGCAATGGATGGTCGCGTGACTTCCTCGCTGGTGTGCTGACACTGCCCGCGACACCTTTCTACGAGAATATTCCCAGCTCGAGCAATCCCAACCACCTAGCCTACGCTTCTACCATCCTCTTCTGCATTGCAGCTCTTTTAGTTGTCGCGGTGTATGTAATTTACTGGAAGGGGCCTGTCCTAAGGAAGCGCTCGCCATTCGCGCAACAGATTTCGAACGCCAGGCAAGAAACTGGAGGAAGAAGGGTTAGTGCTCTGCCTGGGTTGTATGGCTCAAGGCATAATTCAATTGTGCAAGGGGCAGGGGTCCCAGGGTCGAGGAGAGGGAGTGTCGTTCGCGGAGCTAGTTTCTCTGGGCGGTAGATGATGGATGGACAATGGAGAGTAGAAAGGCAGAGATTGGAAGGAGAGGGAATTGAGGAGAATGATGTTGACACAAGGGATTCAGAATTTACAAGTCCAGAAGTACCAATATATTCATCGCATTTCAATAAGAAAAAGCACTTGGAGACAAGAAACACCTTTTCCCGTGTCGGCCTTCAACTTGCAGAAATTATACTAGTCTGGATCAAGCTAGTAATCCCCGCTTGCCTCGGCTCGAACTGACATCCTTACTTCGACTCCCCAAGCGTGCCGATTGCTGAAGACTGACGATGTGCACCGAGGTAGCACTATGGATGGCCTTCATCCCCTGCAAGCTTCAATGCTTCCATCAATTGCCTGTTGCCGCAGAACTGCGAGACCTGGAAGGCTCAAAGAGCAAGGGAAGGGACCTCCCTGAGCTACCACTATGGCCGGAACACGAGCGATCAGAATTGCAGGTATATAATTCATATCGCTCTTTCGAAAATGATACTCACCGTAGCATAAGTGATGCTGATATCCTTCCTACAGGATGCTCCGGGTCCACTACCGACCGCCGTAATGCGATGACACTCCTTGCCTCCAATTACGAGAACGATCCGATAGATGTATTCGCAGGTGATTGGATGAGCGAAGGCAATATGACTGTGAGGGCGGGCAGTAAAATCGATGGTATGTCACTGTTCTGGTAGATTTGCTCGAAATTCAGGTCTGGAAATGCCAACTTAGGAGCAGGCCAAGTGGACGCCTACGAACCGACCTTCCTCGAAGCCCTTGAACCCGCGCTTCCTTATATCGCGAAGTATCGAATCAAAGTTGCTGTCAATGCTGGGGCCTCGGACACTAAGAAACTGCACGAAGTAGTCACAAAGATGGTCAAGACGAAAGGCCTGACCCTCAGTGTTGCGTGGATATCAGGAGACGAGGTCCTTCCACAACTTCTGGAAGCCCAGAAGCGGGGTGAGTTACCGTTCGAGAATATATGTACCGGAGAGAAACTGGAGGATTGGCAGTTTGAGCCGATATATGCTCAAGCTTATTTGGGAGGGCTGGGTATCGCAAAGGCCTTCGAGAATGGTGCCGATATCGTCGTCTGCGGTCGGGTGTCTGATGCAAGCCCTGTCATCGGTGCAGCATACTGGTGGCATACATGGCAGCGCTCTGATCTGGACAAGCTTGCAAACGCCTTCGTCGCGGGACATCTTTCCGAGTGCTCATCATACAGCACCGGCGGGAACTACAGCGGCTTCAAAGACCTAGAAACCCTTGGGTGGCAAAATATTGGCTACCCAATTGTCGAGATTTCTCACTCTGGAGAAGTTATCGTAACAAAAAATAAGGGGTCTGGGGGTGAAGTGTCCGTCAATACCTTAACCTCCCAGTTCCTCTACGAGATCCAGGGTCCCTGGTACTTTAACTCCGACGTCACCGCTATCCTCGATAACATCTGGTTCGAGCACCTCTCCACTAACCGGGTAGCTTTACGCGGAGTCAAGGGCGATCTCCCACCGCCAACTACCAAAGTAGGCATCACGGCAAAAGGAGGCTACCAAGCCGAAATGCATTGGTTCATCACCGGCCTCGACATCCCAGCCAAAGCCCGCATGGTCGAGACCCAAATCTGCACTCTCATGGGCCCCCACACATCGAACTTCTCCCATCTCTCTTTCCAAACCATCGGCTCCGTCCCTTTGAACCCTACAAACCAGAATTCCGCAACCGTAGATTTCCGCGTCATTGCACAAGCGCGAAAATCCGCGGACCTAGCCCCTGCGAAATTCGTCCGACCATGTATCGATCCGATTATGTGTGCCTACCCAGGTGCAACACCGCATCTCGATCTGCGACAAGCGTTTCCGAAGGAGATATTCGAGTACTACGTTACGCTTCTCCCGCAATCTTCTGTCTCTCACCAGGTGCATCTCCCTTCTGGTAAAATTTTAGATATTCCGCCGCCTTTCGAAGCGAAAGTATACCCGAAGCAACAACCTACACAAGATACCACAGCGCACGCCGTCGATCTTAAATCATTTGGCAAGACAGTGGAAAGTCCCATAGGCACCATCGTGCACGCACGTTCCGGCGACAAAGGCTCAGATTGCAATGTTGGGTTCTGGGTGCGGCATCAGGACGAATACGCATGGCTGCGTAATCTGCTTTCTGCACCGTTTATCAAGAAGCTTCTCGCCGAAGAATATAAGGGTGGCAGGGTTGAGAGATGCGAGTTCCCGGGTTTGCGGGCAGTGCACTTTCTGCTGAAGGATCATCTTGATCGGGGAGTGAGTTGTACAAGCAGTATTGACTTCCTGGGCAAGAACTGCGCGGAGTATTTAAGGTGTAGAGTTGTCGATGTACCGCAGAGGTTTCTTGCTAGGGGAAAGATTTAAGAGCAAAGCCAACATGCGCACATGCAATGGTCTATATCCTATTCGCATTTTGTGTAAGCTAGTGACATGTTTAGGTTTCTAAGCGTATTATCAGTCTTATTAATAAGGCAAATCAATTTGTGAAGGTTTGGTAAGGTTCTGAGTACATATATTGAAGTGCCTCGAATCTCCGAAACAGTTTAGAACCTTTGAAGGAATTTAAAAGAGTTTCAGTAGCAAGCGAGAAACCTCA
This sequence comes from Lindgomyces ingoldianus, assembly GCF_010093535.1. Taxonomy (NCBI): domain Eukaryota; kingdom Fungi; phylum Ascomycota; class Dothideomycetes; order Pleosporales; family Lindgomycetaceae; genus Lindgomyces; species Lindgomyces ingoldianus. Next base: position 1,055,870 of record NW_022985182.1, on the reverse strand, counting down.
TCAGTAAAAAGTATATCAAGGATGGTTTCCTTTGTTCGACGTCAGCAGAATTGTCGTGTGCGAAATTCTCTGGATTCTTGGCAATGCCAAGTAACAACTTTCCCCTCACAAATCTCATAGACATGCAGGTCACTGCACATATCGCTCCATATAATCCGCCTCATGGGAGAAGGACGTTGTATAGTAAGTAAGGCTTTTTAATAGGCCCTATCCGCCCTATCTAACTGTTTTTTAGAGTAGTTACTGCTAATTGTACCCTAAATTGCTTACCTCTGTTATTAACATAAACAGATAGCTAGAAACGCTCCTGCTACTTATTAGTTAACTTTTAATAAATAAGGAGGTAACAGTTAGAGTATTATTGCGTTTAAAAAGCGCGCTGCGAGTACTCTAGCACCAGCTCCGCGCGGTAGGAACGCTGCACGCGGTGGGAGGGCTGGTAGAGTTGCGCAAGGTAGCTGTAAGGACGGAGCTCTGTACCACTACGCCAATACAACTAAAAAGGTGCGAATAATCAACCAACAGTTAATTATTGCGTACAGAATAGTATATATACCCGTCGCACGTAAGCACCATCTCGGCCTTACAGTAGCAGGCGTGCTGCGTTAACTCTAGCTCCTCTAAAAGCCTACTTTATCTTACCCTGGTACATCTAGCTGTGCGCGACAAGCTTATTA